>NC_070646.1:9897659-10142184 GCF_947347685.1 Pleuronectes platessa | reverse complement strand
TGATGGTGAGCAGTCCGATTTGAAGTCCAGGGAGAATTTCACCTCGGGTGGTGACAGTGAGAATATAAATGACAAGTCTGAAGCTTGTGGCGACATCAGGATTCTCCTCCATTCGTACATTTGAATATAACTTCTGAGTCAAAGCAGTGAAACAGAATTAAGACGTGTTTAGTTGCCATCTACGCATAAAACAAAATCATTAAACTGCCTCTGCCTCTTCAAACGATGTTTACGTCTCTCACCGTTGTCTCCTGGCTCACATAAACACCCGCTGTTCAGAAACTTTCTTTAGTGCTTTAATATTGGGTTGTGCTTATTTCACGATCCCTTTAATTACACTGCGGTATGCCTCCACAGTGCATCTAAAAGCCATCTGAAATCCTGCTAAACACACACAACCTGCAATCTGCCCATTAGATTGTGATGGATTTAGATATTTTGTGCACTAAATTGACATTTTGGCCTGAGGGAGGCTGGGAGATTTTCTAGCAACCCGCCTGTTAGATTTAGATTATGTTTCATTCTATAACATAATATCCACAGCAGATTTGTCACAGTGGTGGTTAGCACTGTTGCCTCGCAGCAAGATGGTTCCCGGTTTGAATCCCCGCCTCTCACCCCATGTCAGCTGGGATTACCTCGTGGGCCACCATGACCTTCAAAGCAGTTCAATCAAATAACCAAACGTCAAACAATAACAATCATTATTATGTGGCTATCACGCCAAATTCATGCCCAGTATTTTTAGAAAGATAGTTTCCAAATGTAGATATTTAACAAACAACATGTCAGGAGGGTGATTTTGGCTGAATGTGCTGCCCTACAGTCCTTTCACACAGGAGAGACTCACAGAGAAACAAATTAAAATGAGTAGATTAGAACGAAATTTGATTTATTGTGATCAGAGGACTCGGGCTCTTAGACCCCTGTGAGACGCCATGGAAGCAGATCCTCTGTATGAGGTGCTTTGGATAGAAGCAGGGGAGCGTGGCAGGTCGGTGGGAGGCAGCTGCAGAAACACCGAACTTTCGCTTCACTACAAGGATTCACAGCCCATAATCTGCACGGACTGTAATGTACACTGCACCCTGTCAGGTAAAACTGTGCAGGATATTTGTCTCTGTTGTGTACTGAAGTAGTAATAATGTCTAATGCAGCACAAACAGGCCTGGTGCAGCTTAATGAGACTTCCACAGCGGAGACAGAGCACCTGCCCGATCATAAAGAAAAAAATATTTCAGCTCTATAAAGCAAAATGGAGAAAAATACTCAAACAATACTGGTACAACGCCTCCACAGCAAGGACGGTGCTGCAGGTTTATAAAAACAAGGAGAACGTTTCCAGAGCTCTTCCAGACCCAGGCCGTCTCTGTTGCTATAGCGATGGTGGCAGACGACCACACACTGTCTGAGAGTTTACGTCTGGCACTGATCACATTTAGTGGCACACCTCAGGCAACACGCAGTACACACAAATAGGTTTGTAATGGAGTGCGGCTTTGCAGTGACCTAAAAACAGCAGCAATTAAGGATATACAAGGTTATTGTCTAATGACTCCCCTGCAATGAATATATTCTCCGGTGATATCTCACTTTGTCCTTGTGTGACTCCCTGTCTCGCGCACACACACACACACACACAAACACATTTGTCCCACTTGACACATCCCTCCCTGGCCATACACCACTCTCTTTCCCTTGCTCAGACACTTTTCCTCCCTTCTCCCTTTCTTTCCCCAGCTCTCCCGCTGTGATCAGACGCCGTTATTCACATGACGCCTGACGCTCACATCTGAGGGAGCGGGGAACATCCCTGCACAGTCGATCGCTCCCTGCTGAGATCGAGACCACCGTCCGCGTTCAGCAACTTTCCATTCCCGCGTCTGCATTTCCAGTGTCACGCCTGCAGCTGTTTTGCAAAATGCATCGGGGATAGAAGAATGGCTCACGGTGCATCCGCCCGATTTTCATAGTGATTCATCCATAGGTGCAGAGGCAGGAAGGGTGACGCAGGAGGTTTAATACAGTACCCTGTGGTGTTGAACCAGCGGGAAATAATATTACTCTGCAGTCTGCAACTCAGAAAACTCAGAAATATAACCCTCCTTTGTTTACTATGCATACAACCTCCAGAAGAATGTGGCGCCTGGTCTTGTTTGCCCACTTACACGGCTAAATTCCCACTGAAGAAAACCACAGTGGGTGGTTAATGTAAAGGCACAACACAGCTGCAGTGTTTCATTGTTCAGTAGCGAGAGCTGCTCAGTAATTACATGCCTGTGACCTCCGAACAATTTTGTCATCATCTTTATATGCGACACAGAGGAGATACACAACATTCATATGAATGAAGAGGCAGAATTTGAGGTTTGAGTAGCAGATTTTTTGAGCTGAACACTCTGCTCATGTTTAAAAGCGGCAAACAATGTTTAGTATTCAGGTTTTTATGTAATGCTTAACTATACATTAATTACATGCTGCACAAATAACAGGCCTGCCGTAAAGAGCAAGACCAGGCCAGGGCCGCGAAATGATTACGCATGACAACGGGCATGGTTTTTAAGTCGAAAAAATCGGAAGGCAGCTACGTAAATTAAAAAACATTGCAGTGGCAGTAATCTGTTTAAGATTAAAAATGGAAACCCCAAAAGCGTTTAAAACCAAGGATCAGGTGAGAGAGCTGCAGCCGCTGAGACGTTGCAGGTGCTAGCTCAACCCCCGATCACACTGGGTTAGCGGCCCGCTGCTGGAGCACCCTGCACATCCACCACCAGCCTCCTCCTCCACCTCCTTGCCTCCACCACGGAACCTTCCAGCTCATCAACAGCCGGTATAGTGTTGTTGCCATTAGCCTAGGGCCAGCGCCCTCTCAAAGAGGCCTGATATCAGGGGTGGATAGGCCCAGCAGGTAAGTCACCGGTGAGATGGTCAATGAGTCGGTGTATTTGTTTGCCCGTGATGAGCTGGTTGGTCTTGTTTTGGGCCTAAACAAAGCTATTATTGTGTTGTTATTTTGGTGTGTCTCTACAAAATTATTTTGGCCATGCTGCTGTTGTTGTGCACCTTTACACAGTTCTGCTGGTCGTACTGGTCAGTGGTTTCTTTGTGCATATTTCAGAGCTTTTACACACCACTGCTGCTCGTGCTGTTGCTTCGATTAGCATGCAGAATGTGTATTTACTGACTGTTGGTCGTGCTCAGTCGCTGTTTAGCATTATTTGCACCGCGCCCCGTCTCACAGCAACGTTACAGTTTTATATGTGCATCTGTCGTGGTGCTTTTGTGAACCCCCCCCCCTTCAAAATCACATGCCCTCTCTGCAGATACGCCCTAGTGTCTGGGTTGAAGTATACCTGAATTATTTGTTGTTTGTCCATTTCACTTCACTTTCATGCACCCAGGGGCGAAGCTGCAAGGATTTGACAACCTCTCCTTTTCCTGCCAAACACTTCATGCTGTGATGAAATCAAGTCGAAACTCTGAAAGGAATGTTGTTGTTTTCGTGGTGAAACCTGCAGACATTTGAGATACGAAGATGTGAATCGGGACAGTGAGTGGTTTCTCTCCCCGTCCATCTCTCAGTCCCCCCTGAGTGGCTGCCATTAGCCCTGGCTGAGAGGAATAAAGCCGAAGAGGATCTAACACTTTGTCCAGACTGCTGCAAACTGGGAGACCATGTTCCTAGCAGCCAATGATGCTGGGCCAGTGAATGAAGGCTTAACATCCAGGAGTCCTTGGAATCAGTTTGGTTTAGTTGCCCGTTAAAAGCTCGAGCCAAGGGATTCCTGTACAACCCCTACAGCCTCACCTCCTTACAACCTTGATGACATCACAAGGAGGCTAAGCTCTCATGTATCATTGCTATAAATTTGAACAATTTTGATTTGAAGTCCGTCCTAATTGGATGGTTTTTATATGAACAAACCAAAAGCAATACACTTGAGTGTTTAAAATACCTTTTAACGATGCTGCGACTGGAAATTAGTCGATACCGCTTGCATGAGTAGGGGAAATGTGTATTTTTTGTGATTTGGATGAGCGGACGTTTCAAGTTCAAGTGCACTCTGTGCTAAACGCATCCACTTTTTAAGCCCAGCCTACGTTCAGCATCTTCCCCCTTCTCAGCAATTAGGACTGTTACATGGCCACTGGGCTGCTGTGGCCCTTTGGAAGCAAAGGACAGGCTATCACAAAGGACAGGCTTCCACTCGCTACACGAGCCCGGCATGTCACGGTTGACCTTTCCTCTCTCTTGCACTGCCTGAACTGATTAGCTTTCCTCAGCGGCAGACACCACAGCTCACCGCTGCTGTCTCAACTCAGTCTGGTCACAACTCGAGCCACCGCCTGCACTCTGACACAGCAGTTGAGACGCAGTGAGAAGGCCTGGTGGGCTGATAGCTGCTCTCGTCATCTGCGCCACATTCCTGCTGCCCTTGAACTCGTTTGCTTTTGTGGGGCCAGCAGATAACTTCATATCTACAGATGTGTTAATTAGGCTTTCAGCATATTAAAGTAGTCTGGGGGCTCCGTCGCAGTGCAAGACCAACGCCTCGGGAAGTCACTTGTGATTCAATCTGACCTTCATCTAATGTGCATTCCAGGGACCACACAAAGCTGGGCAGAATGAGCTTTGCCAACAAAAAAAAAAATACCACCAGCATATTTCAAACCGTTCACAGAAATACCCAGGAGCCTCAAGGTGGTGCATAAATTTATTTCAACATATATTAACATTTCATTTATTCTAATTTTCCATTTTGTTAGAGACACAATACGTACAGTATTTACATTAGATTCTACAACATCACTTGCTGGCAGAAAAACAGTTTGATCTTTGATCAGGATAGACAGGATAAAAGGAAGGCTACTCTCTAGAATATAAATTGACAGCTCATTAAATTTGACGATTGCTGTTATGACGGTCCATGGAAAACAACAATGAACATTGCTAGCAGTCTAATTGTGATGCTATGATGTATAACAAAGCCTCAGCTCCCATCCTGATACCGTGGAACTTGACAAGTTGGGGTTTGCACTTATACAAAAGTTATGTTGTCTTTCCTCATGCAACGTTACCATGTTCTGATGCGTCATACTGTGATGGGTAATGTTATGAAGCGTCATGTTATGATACGTAATTTTATAATGTGTCATGTTATGATGCTTCTTGTTATAATGCATGATGTAATAATGTGTCCTGTTATGCTGCATGATGTTATGATTTGTCGTCTCATGAGGTGTCATATTATGATTTGTCATATTGAGATCGATCATCTTATGCTGCGTCATGTTAGGATGGTTTATGTTTCGTTGTCTCCCGTCATAATACCTTGTCCCATGATGCATCACATTATGTTGTATGATGTAGGCTTTGCAATGTTATATTTCATGGCCTTATTCTGTGAAACTTGACTTTTTGCACATAATATATGAAGGTCCTTTTGGAATGATTGACATCCCACTACAATCTACTGACCCATTACCTCTGAACACACAGTAAGTTTATTAGATCACCTTTGCAGAGTTTGAAAAAGACAAAGAAAATTATATCGACTTTTAACGACGTGGATAAAGACCTTGGTTTGTGAACTCACAGAATACAGGAGAATGTGTTTCTGCAGGTATGTGTCATCCACTATAATAAGCCCAGCTGCTGTCATGAGGAACTACGGATGACGGGGAGGGGGGAAGGGGGGAGGTTTGAACTGGTTTCTATTAGACTCTATGTTCAAGAAGAGGACAGAAGCTGAACCAGAGGAGCATTGGTGGCACTGTCACTATAGCGACAGTGCTGATGGGATGTCAGGGGAAGAGTGGAGAAATTAGAAGTGAGAAAAAGCACACACACACACCTGACAAACATAACAGTTAGGAAATTCGAGCAAGAAAACGAATGGTAATGGGCATGCATTGAACCATTCACACTGAGCATACTCTGCTTTTTGGATGCTTTGATAATTGGCAGTATCTCGTCGGGAACTGAAGCCGGAGCGGTGCGCCGGTCAGGATCAGTCAACCGTTAGCAGAACCGTCATGGCCGACACAGAGGTCATCCCTCCAGACCTAAAACATCTGGGCTCTGCTATTCTACTGGCTCGTTTGGAGGGGTTCCCAGAGAGAGGCAGGAAGACTCAGAGCAGGGGGGGGGGGGGGGGGGGGGGTGTAACAACGTATTCTGTGCAGTCGGGGAATTGTGTTTTTAATGTTGCATCCAGATAATCAAATATTGGAACACCTTTTGTGTTGCTGGGAAATTAATTTGTAGTGTCTACTTGCTTTGACTGCGCGAATGAAGACAAAAAATTGGCTGAACTCACCGGCAACAAAGACGCACAATAATTGTGTACAGAAAATGGATGTTGCCCATGCTAAGGTAATGACAGGAAAATTAAATGAGTGTTGTCTTTATTTGTCTCGGCCAAGAAAGCAGTCAGAGAACAACAGCTGCTACCATGTTATAAACTGTGATAGGCTTTCGATCATATATCTATATATTTGACTTCTTGTGATAAACTGTACATTCTGTCATATTTTGCTGCTACATACAGTGCGCTGCCCCGACAGTAAATGTAAAACCCCTACAATCCTTTTCTCCGTTGTAGAAAATTAGAACAGCTACATTGTTGAACTACCTGATGATACGGTGCACTCCTAGAAATATTCAATTATTTACAATAAAGAGTTGTGTTTTTCTCTAAGAGTTTATGTCCTATACAAAAATCTTGTGCTTAGCGTTTGCAACACACACACACTTGTCCAAACACACACAGCAGGTAGAAAAGAAACAATAATCTTCGATCCATCACCCTTTTCACTCAGATAATGTACAATCCCTGTATTCTACTGTGTTACATTGGAAGTGAATCTCATTTGGAGCAGTTCACAAGGGGCAGATGTGTCTTCCAGCCAGTCAATGGATTTTCATTAATAAAAAAAAAGAAAAAGGAAGTGACCCACAGAAGAGTCCTGAGGTGATGATGTCTGTATCTCAGTCTAGACACTTACATGAAAAGACGTCTCATACAAACTGCTACATTTAACTATCTTTTTGTCTTTTTCCTTTAGCACTCTTTCTCTCAAAGAAAAAAAGAAGTCTTTAACAGAATATATGCATTGGCAGGAAGTCTGAGGAATTGCAGACGCATGTGGTAGCGAGGATTGCCCTCAGATCACCGGCCTCCGACTGAACAGCATCATCAGATGACACTTTGGCCTCCCTGGAGCTAATATTCGGAGATAAGTCAACTCTAAAGTAAAGAGACGAGGAGTGATGAGTGAGAAATGACAAATATCTAACTCTAGAATCAGTAGCACCACCACTGTGAATGGGTAGAAAACACAAATGTGTGGACGGCACAATGAGCTGCAGAGAGGAGCATCATCAGCGGACTGTTGCACGCTGCCTGCCTGTATGGCCTTTCAGCATGAGAAGCAGTCTTTGGTCGCTAATGAAAACCGAAGCGGCGCATGCCGGTGAAAAGCTGTCAGAGTGTGTACCGCTGATTGATGATGTCCATATGCGCAGCAGTGGATGTGATCCTGAGCTAATCTTCCATGGTTAGAGTACATCTCCTTTTTCACCGGAGTCTCTGGAGGAGTCATTAACACCTCTTCACAGTTTGTCATTACGTGACGAGCCATCTCGTCCCCAGCGCTAACATGAGTGTGGTCACACGCAGATTTCGATGGCAGTCGCCATCACCATCTGGCTTTTGTTCTTGTCTCGGCCTGGTGACTGGTGCTGTCCGGGCTCCTCTCTGGGAGACAGCGGGTCGGACAGAACGCTGCGTTTGAGCGGAGCTGGGCGCAGGCAGGATGTTCCGGGTGGGGTGGAGGGCTCAGGGTGTCGGTGGGAGGAACGCGATGAAGAGGAGGTAGAGGAGGAAGTGCAACTGCCAGTGCACGCTCCCGTGCTTGACCTCTCGCTTCTCTTGGCCCGGCAAGAAGCTCTGCGCCTGAGCTCGCTTACCAGCTCATACTTGACAAAGCAGAAGACGTCCTTGACTCCGCAGCGTTTTTCTGGCTCGGAGGCGAGCAGCCTCTGAAACATGCGCAAGGCATCATCAGTGAAGCGGCGCCACTGAGACGGGTATGTTCCCACGGGACACCCTGCTTTCTGCCAGCGCCGAAACTCCTCATAAAAGGCGTCGGACGGCAGCGCTGCTTCCCAGGGGAAATTGCCCGTCAGCATACAAAACACCAGCACGCCGAACGCCCACACATCCAGACTGGTGGTCACGAGGAATCCCTCAGAACGACTTGCACGGCACACTTCCGGTGCGGTGTAGGGGATGGTGCCGCTCACCCGTTTCACACGGCAGCCCACCCGCCGTGTCATGCCAAAGTCTGCCAGCTTGATGCGGCGGCACTCTCGGTCAAACAAAAGCACATTCTCAGGCTTGACGTCCCGATGCACCAGGTTTTTGCTGTGCATAAAGTCCAGAGCCAAGCCCAGTTGTTGCATGCAGCGTTTGACCATTTCCTCTGGCAGACCCACCTGAGAGAAAGACAGAGGGCAAAGTAATGAGGGACGGAAGGAGGGTACATTTGGACAATAAGTACAGTACACTGAGCAGGAGTTGAGTGTTTGTGGTGAGGTTACAGTACTATTAGAAAGAATAGATAAAGGTTATTTTGAGCTGAAGAATGAACGTTCACAGTGAAAAATGACACGGTACTCTGAAAAAGAATAACTGAAACAAAAGAGTCAGTTTTGATTTCAGCTGCAACCATTTTAATGAGTCTGTAGAAGAGCCTTGAAGTCGAGCACTCCCTCCGTATCAGCTGGTAAAGCACTAAAGCAAAATGAGAGCTCTGCGCGGAGAGAAAACCAGGACGAAGACAAGGCTCCAATCCCAGGAGAGCTTGTTAAAAACCCCTGTGTCTGAACGCGGCGACTGATTGGAGCAGCTCTGGCTGAGCGAGGGCTGTGATTGGTGGAAGGAGGGATTGACAGTGTTACCTGTGGGGGGATGATATCGAAGAGGTCCCCAGCGGGGGCATATTCTTGTCCAAACACGTAGCTGTCCTCTGTCTCGAACAGCACGTCCAGGACTTTGATGATGAAAGGGCTGCAGCTAAGTGAGCCTGTTAGACTGTACTCCCGCAGGAAACTCTTCAGCTTCGTCTTGTTCTTGGTAACAAACTTTAGCGCCATTTTGGTGCCTGCAAAAATCCGATACAAACATGCAGAGCACACAATTAGGCCCAGGTCAATTAAACTCATTATATCATATTAAGTACTGCCAATATCTTACCATCTAAAAACACTCCAAGCGTTACCTTAAATTGCACTTTGCGGACACATTTCCGACCTTGTTTTTAAACAGGTGCTATCTTCATTCATATAAACCTTTTCAGTGAATGAATCTCACCTCCATTATACATGTATAACCAGCCACTTGTGATTACAGCTGCAGAAACGCAAAGGCTATTTAGTGTGCAGATAGCAGCAGCCTTAATGCCCTCTCAGCCTCCCTCTGCACAATGCTTAGTTATACTGCTTTCAGACTGAGACGGCATTATAACCTTGATTTCTTTTTTTTTAACAAAATCTTTTCGGAAATTCATCATTGACCCATGCTGATCTGCAATGAGTTGATACAGATCATCTTATTTTTTGTTAAATTAATTTAGACTATTTACACTTGATGAATAAATGATACGAGAGGAGTTGGAGATTTGTATTCCTCACCCTGGGTTTGGTGCGCCACCAGGTCCACCTTGCCGTACGTGCCCTTCCCCAGCTCCCGGATGTGCTCGTACTGTTTGGCCACGTCGGATGCCGACAGAGACGTGATGGCCAGGGCCTGCATGTCCTCCACTGGCACCCCTCCGCAGTAGTCCATCTTGGCCGTGGGGGAGCCCCCACCACCACTGCCTGCCCGTCCCGGCCCCGTGGGAGAAAGCGACAGGCTCGCCTTGACGCTGTGGGGCAGACTAAAGGAGGAGAGCGACGCTTAGAGTCAGGGTTTATTCTGCTGTGATGATAGCGGATGATGTAAATTTGATGCATGAATTTGTTTATAACAGAAGGCTCCTCAGCATCTTTATGTCTGTTGGCGTATATCCATATATTCTCGGCGGGGATGGTTAAATCAAGAAGGCTTTAACAGACCTTCATTTCCATACAATCAATGCGGGGAAGGCAACAACAAGGGGGAGTGCTTTCCGTAAATGCATTGAACTTCCTGCTGTCCCTCTGGATCACTCTGGCCAGCTTTTAGATATGGTCACAGACAGCACTTACTGGCAGACGGCTATGGGAAAATCAATGGGCCCAGGTAGAAGGACTAACAAATGGAAAGAAATACAAGGAGCTGACAGCTGCAGGTGCACACATGCTGGTAAGGCATCTGGGAGCACACTGAGGAGATCCTACTGTGGGCTATAGACATTGTTCGTGATGAAAAAAACAAATCAGTGTGGCTGTGAGAGAAGGGGTTGCATGGGAAACACACACTTGCTTTTGCTTTTCATCGTATTGCTGAACAAAACTGAAACGTTACTGCTGATTTTCAGAAGTAGTGAAATAGGTCAAATTGATATTAGGAGGAAAAATGTGGCCGTTAAAATCACAAGTTTGTATGGGGTAAGCCACACTGTTTAAGATCTTGAGTTGAGTGACTCTACAGTGTTCAAAACTAACTGTTGAACAAAATGGACCTTTTGATGAAATGAAGCTTATCACACTAATGATCACACCCATTGTCTCTGTCTCTTCTCAACCCCCCCCCTTCTGTATTTAATCATCCAATCCTGCACAGCACGCACACCCACACACACTAATAAGCAACAAATCAGTGGAGCAATTTCGCTGATGATCTCCGTCATCCATCACTCAAAGCGGCGACTGCATTGTTCTCCTGTCCCTGAGGCCAGTTCTCTCAGCAGCTGCAGGTTTCAACCTGGTTACAGATCCCTCAAACAAACAGCCCGACGCATGTGAGTGTCTTCCACAGTTAGGTACATTTGAGAAGAAGGTAGAATCAACACACAGCTGCTAATGTGCAGTTGATGTTCAGACATTGTGAAGGTGCCGCGGATCCTCAGCTTCCTCGTGTGGGAAGAATGTGATAAATATAGCTGTTAGACAGCAAAAACTAAAATAGGATGCAGCCATTTAGAGGCTTGTGTTCTTGGCTCAGCACTCTTGGCAAAAAAAGAACACCACACTGGAAATAGAACAAGCCCTGTGCATCATATGGATCTCTGCTGATAAGACTTACTTTTAGATTTTATCATAAGCAAATAGGTGCTTATATAAGAGTGTGTGAATATTGTAGCCTGCTCGTGCTGAGCGTGCCTACTGTTTAGCCTTCAGCGAGTCGACACAAAAGTTGATGACTGTCCAGAGACAAGTCTGCGGTCAAGGTCTGGTGACTAAACATTGAGACGGGACAGACAGACCGACTGGAAGCACATTCTCTCTGACCGTCCAACCTCGCGTGGCCTCACTGCCTCGGTCAATGAGAGGGAAAGGGAGCGCTGGTTTACTGGCACTGCTTTCAGTCAGCTCCAGCATGGATCCTAATCACATTACTCAGCTCCCACAAAGACAAAAGCATCCCCCCACCCCACTGCACAGGATGCTTTGCACTCATTTCCTTCGCAGAACTGGATTAAGAGTCCCGAAAATGTGATGAGTGGTTGGGAGGCGGCGCAGCTGGTTCAGAAACTGCAGTGATGGCGCCTCAAAGGTGTAGAGAGGAATGTTTGCGTGTGAGTTTTTGGGGAGGGCAGGTGTATCGGACGCACAGTGCCACACAATCCAAGGTGTAGTAAGTCAGATGGATCAGCCGCGAGCCTCAAAAAACGACTCTGCATTCGTGCTCGACCGCACACCCCACTGATCTCCCACGCTGCCCTCTGCTCCTCCGTCCTCTCAGGCGGCGAGAGACAACCCTACCACGAACACACTCCACCTCCAGATGAGGATTTGGCTCGAGACACGTTTTAATGTCTGTGGGTTTTTTGAGCCAGTCCAACGCATTGTTAATCATCAGTAAGCCTTTTAAAAACAGATCCCTGAGCTGCCCACTAAGTCCTACATCGTCTTTTTTTTTTTAAACCACTCCTGTTATTGTAAGACCTAGTAATTTGAATTTTTGTGATTTTCATTCTTTAGTTACGATTCAAAACAATCCACTGACATTTGCTTTCACACAAGCCATTTGAAAATCTCAAGAGATAAACTGAAAATGCGTCAAACAGGGCCATCTAAAAACAAGCCTGTTTTCCTAATCCCGAAAGAGTGGAGATGGAGGGTTTTCCGCTCTGAAGCTAAAATCTGTTTGCCGGGCACTAATTTCCCCTCAGCTGGATTGTCTATCTTGTTCCATTTAGCAATTACTCAAATAGAGATGTGTGCATTCACAGTATAACCCTCTAAAAACCAGGTCGTTCCAAGAAAAAGGCAGAAAAATCCAGTTTTACACCCTGTTCACCATTTTGGACTTCCTGGGAGCCTGTTGTGGCTGACTCCTCGTGTCTCCAAGAGATTAACCTGCAGATGCATTTGACCTTTTCTACTGTGAACACTTCGCTGGAGATAAGAAAAGAGACCAGCCCTGTGATGCCACTGGCCACAAGTGCTCTCATTACAGACTGTGTCTTTTCGAGCCTCAGGGTGTGTTCATGATAAGTTCCTTCTTAGCCTCTGAACTCAGAGGCGGGTCTGAGGAAGTCTTACTGAGGATTTCAGCTGGCTCTTTTTCACATGTTTGACATTTTGTTAGAGATAAGTTTTATTTTGGGCCATACTGGCTAATTGGTTCTCGGGATGGCCATGTCAGTTGGTCCACAACTTTTGTGCAGACAGAAATATCTGAATCACTATTCCTTGTAGTGCCATGATATCTTGCAGGTTTTCATGGTCCTCAGAGGATGAATCCTAAACTAAATATGTCTCACTTCCTGTGGAACATCTCAACATCTCCCGGATGGATTGGCCCCAAATGTTGTACAGACATTTTTGGTACCTTAATGATCCAGGTGAATTTATGACTTTTCCTCTGGTGCTGCTGTGGAGCAGACATTTGTGGTTTTGAGTGAAATTTCTCTGTAACAGCAGGATGACTACGCACTTTGACTTAAGACATTCATGTTCTCAACAGTTCAGGATGAAGCACCAACCTCATGTCACAATGTAAATTCCCCCAATAATTTAGTTTATGGCTTAATACTTAACTACAGCCATGTAATTTCTGTCACTATTTAGCACTAGATTTCAGAGTTTGTTACCATGGTGGAGTCAGCATTTCGTTCATTCGCATATATTTAAATCTATTCATGGTACGCTTCATTCAACAGGGCTACTTGTTCACTAAGAGCTAGCTAGGTTTGCACATCATGAAAACCGGTCTCCAAGTGGACAAATCTTGACCGTTACAGTATCATCAGGGACAATGGTTGTGTATTGAGTGAGCTATTGTAAACTTTGTATGTACAGTTGCAATGAACTGTTGCTTCACATGACCACACAAATACTTTATACCCTTACAAAACTTTCCTGTGGTACTGGAACCTTTTCCTTTGGAATTGATGTGGTATGACCTTACCGTACCAGAGGAACATGGGGTACTTGTACCACAAGAAATCTTCATATGGGTGGAGGTGAATTTCAATATATTATACAGAGTCACATCTCTGACATTAGAAGGTGCAAATCTGGGTACTTGAGTTGACGCTTCATCTGTAACAACTTTATCGCAATGAGCACAAAGCATATGATGAAGCGAGAAGGGGATGAGAGTCAGCAGCTTGACATACATTTGTTGTCCTCTTTAGTTCATCCTGCTTAACGTCTCTCCCCTTTCGCTCTTGTCTGTCCCTGAAAATGTAAATGGCGGAAATAAATAGATTGCTGAGGCGGCAACACGTCGCTACCTCTCTACATCACTAATGGAATAGTTCCTTTGATCTCGGAAAGAATCATTATGGGCGCAGATTGATCCCCCGTGCCCAATTTACTGTCAAATTGCCCAACTCAAGATAAATCAGCTGCATGCATAGCCTATACATAAATATATATATTTTCTGAGTGCATCTTCTTGCTGCCTCAGTGTGGCTGGGTCCTAAACAGCCTATCAGTCGATCAAAAACCAAATGGGCTTCTGTTTAACAGCCATTTGCAGTCAGGACACTCTGTTCCCTATAGAATATAGAACAGAATCGGAATCACTTTTTCCAGCGGCACAGAACATCAGAGCCGGTGAGTTGGTGGGTTCAGTGCAACGCTTCAACACAGGCTGAAGAAAGCTCCTGCTGTGCTGTGATAGGTGAACCAGCCGCCCTGGCCACGGACTCTCACTTCGACAAATCACAAGCTCACACCTGTGCTCGGCTGCTCACAGTGGGGGGATCCCTGCTGGGAAGGAGTGATGGGTGACCCATTTCTCACTCTTCTCGCCTCTGCTGTCCTTCTTATCAGCGCCCTCTCTCTATAGCACTTGCCCAATGGAGGTGCCAAAGGCAGACAGCTAACTGGTAGAAACACTGCCAACCACTGGCCACCAGCTTGAATGACCTAGCACCCGGGAAGGGGTATCCCGAGGTGAAATTGATCCAAACGAGGAGTGAGAGAGGAGGTGAAACTACAAGGACATTTGGCTTAGCGTCAATGACAAATTACTATCAAAGAGAAGAATTGGCACAATGATGAATCCAACATGAACAAAGCGTTGCAATGAAAAGTCAATCAATGTTGTTGTAGGATCTGGTTGTAAAGGACAATCAGAATCACTGTCATCAATGTAATCATGTCCTACAGAAAATCATTCGGCACTGAGGGAACATACTGTACCTAGCCCCCACTCTGTCACAACCCAATAGCCTCAAGTTTACAATAGGGATGGTTTGTGTGATTCGTGTGTGTGAGAGAGAGAGAGAGAGAGATAGAGAGAGAGAGAGAGAGAGAGAGAGAGAGAGAGAGAGAGAGAGAGAGAGAGAGAGAGAGAGAGAGCAGGATTGGGGAAATCCAACGAGGCTTAACTGAAGCATCACTGCCATTGTACCACATGCTATAGGCTGCATCTCTTTGATGTCAAATACATGGGGAACCGTTGACTCTAATATCAGCTCAGTGAAACGGGGGTCTGAATGGAAGCGTGGCTAAATGATATAAGAGCACTAAGGGGGACATTGCTTCCTCTTCCTCTGCTTCTCCTTCTTCTTTTATTGTTGTTGTTTTTATTCCTGGACCATTTCACCCTCCACTTCAAGGCGAGCTTACAGTATATGGTGATTTGTGATCCTGCACATATGCAATAGCCTCTAACCACGATCAGAGCACTAATGTTGATTGCCGAGGCACATTCCACTCCCCCCCCCCCCCACACACACTCTCTCTTTCAAATTCAACTGTGCTCTAATTGCATAAGAGGGGATTAGCCATGACTTCAAGACAGAAAGTAAAAATAGGGGATCATTAAAAAATACATAACATATAGTGTGCACCAACATTCATCAACTAAATAAAATAGTCATGAGTAAAAGTCAGAGGTCAAATGGAAAATACAAGATACAGTCGACACAAACACTGGTGCAAACTGCATGACTACGGACACATTCACACACATTCACGCACCCACGTCTGCCGTGTGTACAATGACAGACTTGTCATTAGGCTGCTGTTCTCTCACTGAGATGATTGACAGGCTGGAATGCTATCTGTATATATTTGTCTTTGTGGTGACACAGAAAGACAAATATGGATTCAAACAAGACAGTTGAAGAAAATCCCTCTTGTGCTCTTTTTGTCTTATTACTGAAGATGCTTGCCTCCTTTCTGTTTTCCTGTGGCTGCTCTGTTTTCATCTTGTTTTGCCAGCGCTCGCTGCTTAACTGGGTCGTGGTGAGGTCAATTTCTTTTTGGTTTTAGCATCTAGTGAGGGGGTCAAAGACGGGTTTTAGTTGCTGTTTGTGTGCCAGCTGTCAGAGGTTTACGTTTATGCTGCAGATGTATTATCCGTTGGCTGAAGCAGCAGATATCGTCCCAGTTGTGTGGGCCATGTTTGCGGCATTTGTGTGGACTCCCACGATATTCTTTTGATAAATTCCGGCTGAGGAAAATTAGGCATTATTATTCATAACTGAGGGTTCTATTTCACATACCAGCTCACAATTCAACAAATAATATCCCTTTGTCATTGAGGTAAGATTTTTTTGCAGATCACCAGTAATTATGTCATGATTTGTAAGATATTGGATCTGTATTATAATTTACATTGTTTCTGATGGCATAGGAGCAATGGCAGCATTCTGTCTGTGTTGCTTTCTGCTTTTTTAATTTAATATTCAAATAAAGCGCACCATCATAAAAACCATGATGTCCAGCCAAAGATCCCAGTCAATACTTAATCCTCTCTCTACCAATACAATGTTTGTGACAGAGGCAAATCCATGTGCATTGTCTGCTGCTGCTGCTGCTGTTGGTCTTCATTGAGAGTCCATTACCAGCCGCCATGGCTTTGCTTTTACAGGGTATTGCTTGATGGAGTCAGCTGCTCATTTAAATGCATTAGACGGCATTAACGATGACATATCATCTGTCTGTCCTGGACAAAGTATAAAACGGGGGCCATTAAAAGTGAAGTGGACCGGATGCCCTCCCGTCCATCCATCCATCAATCCACACATCCATCCATCCACCCATCCAGCTCACACTTGGCACAGCAAAGGGAGGCAAGCAGGTGCGGGTATATCACGAGTGATGTGGGTGAAAATGCTAATTAAATCGCAGCTCAGTCATTAACACAACTTAGAGTTAATCGTAGCCAGATGGTAAATGAAATAGTGGAGGTGTATATTAACTAATGCCGCTGGTGTTTTATGACTGTACGTTATCGAAATGGGTCAAAGTTCAAACAATTCTAAATTTGGCTACTCTGGATGTAGGAGCCCCAGAACCAGGTATTTCTAAATGCCTTGTATTTCTGCCTTTCTGTTTACAGTGAATAGTAGGGTTATCCCGGTTTTAGCCCCCGGGTTCAATCCGGGTGTTGCTCGCTCACCTGCTGGCGACCTGTCTCTCTCCTCCATGGTCCTGCATCCGCCCGGCGAGCAGAGCCGCTGCGCTCCGCTCCGCACTGATCCTCCACGGGGCTCTGAGAGGATCTGCTGGATGAATCTCCCGGTTCGAAGGAAGTTATCTGAGGAAACTGTGCATGTCCTCCACAAAAAAAGAAAAAAAAACAAAACAAGAAAAACAAAAACAAGAAAAATCAAACACCTCACACTTTCACGGCTGACCAAGCCCGCACGGGTGAAGGTCCGGTGCGTCGCTGCGCTTTGGCTGTAGCCCGCCCCGGGTGAGTCCTGTCCGGCTTAGTTCGTGGAGAAGCTCCACAAAAGATGACTTGTGTCTTCGGAGGCGGACTGAATCAAAAAAAGCATCATCATCATCATCTGCTGCTGAGTCGAGGACACAGGCTGGGATCCCTCCTCTGAGCGCCCACCATCTCAACCTGCCAAGCAGCAGCAGCAGCAGCGGGAGGCGGTTGCGTGTTTATCTTTTGCTCCTCCAGCGGTCCGCATGACCCAGTTCAGCGCCACACACACTCTCTCACACACACTCACACACACACAGACGAGCCCATTCATTCACACCCACTTAGGGGGGGCTCTCTGCAGTGCGCACGGGAAAATCCACATGTCCCCTCTCCATCCAAACCCAGCTGTGCGCCCTGGAGCCACCGTCGGCCGGTCGGTCAGTGGTGTCTGTGGGTGCAGCGGGTCTCTGGGTTCTGCAGGTGGCGGGGTCTCAGATGTTGCTCCTCTACTGGTCCCACTAGTCAGCTCCTTCATTGTTCACCGTCTCCACCCTCTGGCAAACTAATGCGCTCACGTGTCCCGGGTCCTAGCGCCTGGACACTCTCCCTCATCCATCCACCCATCCGGCATCAGTGCGCACACGAGCTTCTCCAACTTCTGATTCATGTTTTTCAAGGAACAAGCTGCTCCTCTGCTCTCTTGCATAATTCAACAGCTTATGGCCTCCGAGTAGTTGACACTGTGACTTTGCCAACTGTCCCTATATTAGCTAACAGCGAGGCAAGACTTTGAATTCATTCACTGCCCTGGCAGCTCCCCCTTTTACTGTACATGTTTAACCACAGGCCGCCTGCCAGACGTGTTGGCCAACTAGAACAGATTGGAGACAAAAACAGCATCAACATGACGGGGATCAAATCAGTGCATCATTGCAACGGCAACCGATTGGATGGGCTGGGGGCAAAATGATTAATAGAAAATATTCATAAAGAAAAATCAATGATAAAGACTTTGACTCATGTTGTTTGCTACTTTGAAATGAATCCAGACCCCAAATATATCAAGGATCAACTTCTTTTATACTTTTTCTCTATATAACTTTCTAGTCATACTCTTTCCCCATATTGCCCCTAAACCCAAGTGATAGCCACACCCAGGCTGAAATATAAGCTGTTGTTTTTCTTCAGTCCGTGATCTGGAGGAAAGGATGAATGAGGCCAGAGCGATCTGATCTTTTTTGTTTCCTGAAACAAAATCGTTTGACCCGCGGGCTGTGTTTATCCTTCTCAGGGAGACGGGCAGATATTAAATAGCTGCATCCTCAGCACCTCTAAGACATTTGGGTGTCTCACACAGCACACGGCTTTTTCGAGACCAGCGGGCAATGAGGCGAAGAGTTTCCTCTGGGTTATCGTGGGAACAGAGCTGTCATAAATCATAGTGAAGGTCAAGCACGGTCGGCTGACAGCAGAGAGCAGCAATGGTCAAACACACCAGGGGGACGTACCTCTGAGCTGTGAACAAATAGAGCAGCTCTGCTCCTCCTCCTCCTCCTCCTTCTCTCCCATCCTAACTTTCTCAAGCCACCACTATCATGTCCTAGTTCTTACTTTTTTTTGTGTCACCTCAAGTTTTCCACCTCTCGTTGGCCTCCTTTCTTCACTGCTCCCTAATTCATCTTCGTGTACAGTTCTCTCTGTTCCTTTCACATCCCAGCTGCTCTATAAACTGCAGTGTCCTGTGAGTGGGTGGACGGGTGGGTGGCGGCATTTACATAGGGCCTCAAGTGGGGTTTCTTAAAGTTTGAAGAAGAACATGGAGGAGATTGAAAAAAGTTCTTGTGTTTTACTTCCTGTGTGGAAATGTAACAATTTAACTGCAGGGGCGCCCGTGAGATTATAAACAAGATTTAATACTACCAGAACAGCCATAAAACCCCAACTAATACATCCTCAAATGTCATGTCTGTTGATGAATAATAGAGGCTCCTGAGATTATTATAGGCACAGGTGGGAGGAAATTGAGTCGATCCAAAGTCATTTAGCAGATGGAGCACTACTGCAATTCTCAGATACATCCCTGTATGAATATTAGATTATCTCCCCAAAAACCTCTCACAGTCAGTAATCAAACCAATCCTATACCCTCGCAACATTTGCTATGAACAGCAGTTATTTGAAATTGGAACCTTGATGGGGTTTTTTTCGAACATGTGCAACATTTAGGCAGAAGAAACCTAAAGTGTTGAATTCTGAAGCTGTGCAAAGCAGCAGCCCACCCTCACCTCTCTGGGCACTGGTTCATAACAGCCCCTTTCTGTCTCACTTAAGCCCTCCTCTCTGCTGCCTGCACTTTCTCCTTTTTCTGTCTCACCTGGCTCCCCGATGGCAGAATGACTTTGCACCAGCATCAGCAGAGCAATTTCACACGTTTTTCAATTCCAACTCAGCCACACCACCGTCTTCATTCAAATTTGGCATTTGTTTGAAATTATATTTTCAATATGTGATATTTGAAGCCAAATGCATGAAATATAAATGTAAATGAGCAATCAAGTGGGTTTAGCATTGCAGTTATGGATTTTTTTTGAGAATATGGTGTCTATCTCAAAAAAATGATATCAGATGCACAATGTTCTCAGAGCAAACAGCACCCTCATTCATTTTAAAAAGCAACAGTGCACATAAATTATATAGGTGTATTGATGAATTATAAAAGTGAGAGAGGAAAAGAAACAAACAACAGTTTGGCACAGATTTTCAGAGAAGTAATTGAATTACTCTTGATAAAAACATAGCATTCTGAATTTTTTATATAGATTTTTAAAGTTTCAAGAAAGGCAAGGCAAGTTTATTCATAAAGCACGAAATCAGGCACGAGGGAATTCACAGTCTGTCACAGAGTCACTTAAATACATAATAATAATACACTCACACTACATTTAAAAGAAAATATAAACAACAACAACAAAAAAAACATTTCAGAGTGCTTTACAGTCAAGTAAAAATGATTTTAAAATCTATCCTCTGGCACAACTGAGTGACGCAGTGATTAAAGGAAGCAATGTAATGTGCTCACATTGTTAAGACCACACTGAAGAAAAAAGTTATCAAATGTCGAGACTAAAGTTGTAATTGAGAAGAAAGTTACAAAAATAAAGACCTAACAACAAAGTCATATATTTTAATAAGTCGATATTTTGAGGATGAAGTTGTAATTTAAATTAAAAGAGTTCAAATACTATGAGAATAAAGTTGTGACTCAATGCGGACAAAAACACAATATTATGAGAATAAAGTCGTAAATGAATAAAAATAAGTCGTGATATTATAAAGACAGTATTTTTTATTAATTTATAATACTTAACGAATAAAGTTATAATTTATTATTTATAAGTCTTAATTATATGAGCGTAAGTTAAAAACAGTTCCACACAAATTCGACTCAACATATCACACAGTTTGAACATGGAACTACGTTTCCCATAATGCCAATGGGAATCCTCGGCCGTTGATTGGTCAGGATGAGAGGATGACGTGGAAAGAGTGCGCGTGTAACCTTGCGGCACAGCAGCGCTGCTCAGGAGTGGTGTTGTGAAAGCAGCTGTAGAAAGATAACAGTGAAACAACTGGATGGTTTATTTAAACTGAACATCCCTGTGGAGCCATGAGCAGATACGTTCTCCCTGTGTCTTTGTTCGGGACTGTGGTTGGCGCCGCTGTTTTACTCAAGTGAGTGACTCCTCATGAAGAAGGGACTGTTTACTTCTTCATGTGATCATAATGCATTATAACTAGTGAAGTTCAGGCTCAGTTCAGTGTTTAACGCTTATATCTGATGTAAACAACAGACAAGTCCTTAACGTTCAATTTACGTAAGAATTAATCTATCTATCTATCTATCTATCTATCTATCTATCTATCTATCTATCTATCTATCATAATATGCTGTTGTTGTAGTGGAGTGTATTAATGTGTATTGTCATATGATCTAATGTGACAAGTGTGTACTGTACAGGATTATGTATTTCTTTTTAGTTGTTGCACACTCTTCAGAGGTGAGTAAGCAGAGCAGTGCAGTGACACAGAGGATGTGTGGCCGTGAATGAAAAGATGAGTTTTGAAACCTGATGGCCTGGTGATAAAAAAGTCTAGTGGTGCACGTCCGTCTGTTCTGGAGGGTAACAGACGGAACAGACTGCATGCTGGATGGATTTGTTCCTTGAAGACGCTGCGTGCCTTCTGTCCTGAATGGCCGGCGGTCTGTTTCCTGTGATGGGCTTTGCCATCTTTACCGCTCTCTGTACTGATACGTGGCTGTGATCAGAACAGGTCCCATACTCATAGTGTTGCACGTTGAGGAAATTATCTGTGACAGAATTAAGAAAGATATAAAAATATATGTTTTGTCATTAAACAGCTGGGTTAACCTGTCACTGGCAACAAGCACAAATAAGCAGTTTACTCCTACATCACCCCAAGTTTACAGTGTGGTGATTTGATTTGACACATAAATATAGGCAAGGCAAGATAATTGGAATAATGTGTTAAAGTTTCCACACACTCATGGTTCTCACGTGTGTGTGTGTTTGTGTGTGTGTGTGTTGTTTAATTCATTGCCTTTTACTGGTAATTGAGTCATGCAGAATGCAATAAAGCATCTGTTCAGTTTAACAAGGACATTGTTTCCCTCCCACTGGTTCAGCTCCAGTAGAACCCCCTCCCTGTTAACACATTACTTTGCCGTGTTTTTTATCACAGTGTATTTCCAACTAATAACATACACAAGTAAATACTATGTGACCAACTCATGAGCAAGACAAAAGAAAACACACAGAAAAGAGTTTGGTGACATCAGACTAATCTGGCTGGGTCTGATCAGCCATGTATTGATATTGCCTTTTGTTTATATTCCAAAGAGGAATATATGACACCTGGTGCGTTAATAAGTCACTTTGTTTTATTTCCCCCCACAGGAGTCATGTGACCGGAGGCCGGTGCCCGAGTAACGCCACCATCACTGGAAAGACTGTGGTGATAACAGGAGCCAACAAAGGCATCGGGAAGGAGACGGCCCAAGAGCTGGCCAAGAGAGGTGTGCAGAAACCATCATGTCACTCTGATTTGTTGTTTTTCTCTCGCTAATACACTCCTTTCCCATTCCCCATATGGTCAGGAGGGCGGGTCATTATGGGATGTCGGGACATGGAGAAGTGCGAGGCGGCCGCGAAGGAAATCCGAGGCAAGACCCTGAATCCTCACGTGTACGCCTGTCGCCTCGACCTGGCCTCCATGAAATCCATCCAGGAGTTTGCGGAGAAAATCAAACGAGGTGAGGCGACAAAACACTGCGTCAATAATAGAAATAGAGTCAGTTACAGTTTGTTGAGTGTGAGCTTTATCGTCTTGCAGAGGAGCAGAGAGTGGACGTGCTGATAAACAACGCCGGGGTCATGAGGTGTCCAGCATGGAAGACAGAAGACGGATTCGACATGCAGTTTGGAGTTAACCACTTGGGTGCTTACTTTGAAAACAAGCAAATCAAATCAAATAAATCCAAATTGTCTTTACATTCCGATAAACTCTCTACTCGCTCCATTGCTGTACCTAATGTCGATCGTTTTGCTCTCCCTCCATGCAGGCCACTTCTTGTTGACAAACCTTCTGCTGGAAAAGTTGAAGGAGTCCGCCCCCAGCAGAGTGATCAACCTGGCCTCGCTCGCCCACATCGTCGGAAAGATGGACTTCGAGGACTTGAACTGGGAGAAGAAGAAGTTTGATACCAAGCAGGCGTACTGTCAGAGCAAGCTTGCCAATGTTCTGTTCACCAGAGAGCTTGCCAAGCGATTGCAAGGCAAGTCTACTGGCTGCCGCATAAGTGGGCATGTGTGGGAGGGAGTACGGCCTATGTTCTTGTTTGTTACTGGCCATTGGATATATATTTTCGAACAATGCTTTGTGTGTGTGTGTGTGTTTGCAACAGGCACAGGAGTCACGGTGAATGCTGTACACCCAGGCGTTGTTGCCACCGAGCTTGGGAGGCACACCGGCCTGCACCAATCGCAGTTCTCCAGCTCCGTGCTCAGTGAGTATCCGGCTTTCTTACTGGATCCTGAATTTAGAGAAATCAATAAATCCGGGGAGGTTCTACTCGTCTAATACATATGCAACACTCCGCTTCGGCTGTGCACACTATGATGTGTGGCATTGTCCTCAGTGAACTTTCTATCTGTATAAATTAGAATGATTCAAAAATAACTCACCAGGTTTCTGTTATGAAATGCTCCTACCCACTGAACTTTAGAACTACAACTAACAAGTGGGATGGTGAAGAATTCAGATTCAAATATATAACGATGTGTGTGTGAGAGAGAGTCGAGGGGCAGGAGAGGATTGGGGGGGCGACTCTGAATGGTAGACCATGTGGTTTAGGAGTTTAGTTCCAGCTTTAGTTTCAGCTTTAGTTTCGCTAGTGGCCGGGAGTCGCCCACCTTTGATTACGGGGTGATAACCTTTTCATGTATATGTAAATGTCACGACATAGAGCTGTCCCATTCCACGTCCAAGATGGTTTGAAACACTAGGTGGCGTTATGAGCCATGTTCAACCTATAAATGTCAATTTTTTAAAAACATATATTTGGTGATAAATGTGATTTTTAGAACCAGCTTTAGTGTGTTTTCACCAAAGAGCAGTAATACGATTTAATAAACGTTAAAGTAGCAAAACCACAAGTCAGAGTCCTGTGTTGAAATCGAGTGTTGTTAACAAAATGCACTAAACGTATTACTTTGGTTTGACATTAAAGTAATGTTGTAATTATTTGAACCGCTTGTTATTTATAAGCCCATCTTAGCTTTTGTATGTAAAATCTTAATGTGCAAAGTAAATGTATCAATTCAAAACGGCAGAATATCAGCACGTTGTATTGGGGACCACAGCCGCTTCTCAGAAAAACATAAGTTGGATGAAACATGAGAAATCTGAACTCACCTGTACACCGCTGCTCCCAATTGTGTTGCTGCTACAGCTTCTCCGCACACATTCCGGGAATGGGTGAATGGATTTGTCTTTTTTAACTCAGCACTGAGGATATTTTTAATTACACGATGCACTCTGGGGTAATAAACATCCTCCGCTGTGGAGAGGATGGAAGTGTTTGGGTGTTAAGAACATTTACAGTCACATTATGTGTGAGTCGGATTTAGTAAACACACGTAATTGATTTAAATGTTTCACTTTGTTATAGACCAAAGAAAACCACACCTATCCAGTTTGTACTTGAATAGTGATTTACATTTAAGTAATGTATTGAAGTACTTGTATTTGATCAGAGTTTTACACCATCTAACCTCTTTGTGGCCTCTTTAATCCCCTGTACAGGTCCCTTTTTCTCCTTGTTAGTGAAGAGCCCAGAACTTGGGGCCCAGCCCAGTGTCTACCTGGCCGTGTCAGAGGAGATGGAGGGTGTGACGGGACGCTACTATGATGTGATGACAGAAAAGGAACCAGCGCCGCAGGCCCTGGACGAGGAGGCAGCTCACAGGCTGTGGGAGGTCAGCAGCAGGCTGGTGGGTCTGGAGGAAAAAGGACAGTGTGGCAAGTCCAACCCTCCAGCAGGAGGAGAGAATGAAGCTGCACAGACAGATCCAGCACAGACACGTGGACAGAGCCCAGGACCAGCTGTCAGTGCTGTGGGGCTGTAGGTGTCCTCTGCCCTCTGGGCCAGCTGGAGATACTGAACCTCTGTGACTGGAGCTGTGACTCGAGCTGCCCCCTGCTCTGTCTGCTAACTTTCTGAATGTGTGATTCTCTGTTTAATGGCAGTCTTTTTCACAGGCCTTTATGTTCCTGCATCAGGAGATTTTCTGTGAAACATGAAAGATGCTGCTTTTGGGAATAGACTCAGACTCGTTTTTTGAAGCCAGTGCCCAGTTTCTATTAGATTATGTATGGTTGGCGAGGATGAAGCTGAAAGGGAATTTGAAAAAATCGTCTGATCTGATAGTTAACAAAAAAGACAAGGAACAGTTGGATGAACATAGCAGTGAATCAAAGAAATCACAACTTCTACCCATGAATATTTAAACCACGAGTGTTAAACCTCCAGCCTCAGGGCTGAATACAGTTTATAAATATAAAAAAAGGCATCTCAGAAATACTAAAACTTTCTCATGACAGCAAAA
The DNA here is from genome assembly GCF_947347685.1 of Pleuronectes platessa. Taxonomy (NCBI): domain Eukaryota; kingdom Metazoa; phylum Chordata; class Actinopteri; order Pleuronectiformes; family Pleuronectidae; genus Pleuronectes; species Pleuronectes platessa. The sequence continues at coordinate 10,116,725 of NC_070646.1, read as the reverse complement.
ATCGTTTCTGCAAAAGGAGAAGATAACATAAAAGAGGAGACTTAACACGTCCTTCAGGATGCTGCTCTGGCTGTATGCCTGTCAGGTCACACTCAGGGTGAAGGAGACACATGTTACCGCTGTGTCATTGCCGACAAGATTAATGTCGCCTGTCAAGAAAAGAAAGCTAAATGTGGAATGTTGCACTTTCCAGGAGGAAGGGACAAACATTTCCTGTTAAAGTAAAATAAACCTAACTGTGTGTCCCAAGTGGTGTTTGTATGGGCAAGCAGTAATAAAGGCTTAGTTTGAGCTTTAAACATGCAGCTATATGAATGAATAGAAAAGACAACTGATTAAGTCAACACTCTCTAACACTTGCTAGTAGCTACAAGAAATTGCTATTAGAAACAAAAAAACATTTTCAACTCTCACTTCTGAATTTGTTGCAAGGGAGAAACAAGTGAGTCTTTGCACAGCGCTCATAGCCCCATGGAGGAGTCCCATGGAGGAGGATCAGGATTTGAGCAAGCTGTTTTCACTGTATTCTGCCATGAGCATCCTCATAATCCTCATCTGATATCAGACACCTTGTCACAGAGAAGCAGTTCCCTTCCACCACAGAGGTGCATGTGTTCAGTAATGTAGTGTGGCTTGTGAGAGGTGTTTCTGTGTATTACATACAAAATGGTTATTAAGTGTTTCTTCTGATGAAACAAGCTATACATTTTATGGCACATGAACGATTGAACCCTTCTTTGTGGACATGCTGTTTTAGATGTAGTGGGAAGACAGTAAGTATCATAGATGCGATATATAATCATTAAATCAAATTGAAGGGGGACAAATGTGTTTAATACATTCCGTCATTAATCCCTCATAACATCTACAATTGAAAATATTTTTCAGTTGTTTTTTAGTTTTTCTCTTTTACTATCTTTTACGTATAAATTGTAAAGTGATCGTGAAGTCGACAACCTTCCCTGGTGGTCTAGTGGTTAGGATTCGGCGCTCTCACCGCCGCGGCCCGGGTTCGATTCCCGGTCAGGGAACTACGTTTTTAGTTTACATCAACATTTATGTAATAGTCTTACTGTCTTTTACTGTTATTATTGTTGTTGTTATTTTTATCATCGTTATTATTTGCTTGGTACTTCTCATCCAGTCGTTTCAGAAACAATTGATTTAGTTAATAAAAGTAGGGCCCTTTAAAAGAAATTAGTTCTCAGACAACTTGACCTTATTGTAGAAATCCATCCCAGGAGACATGGCCTGATTTCCTCGCTGCAGACGGATCTGCACATTGATCTGTAATGCAGCTCCTTTACCAAACAATGATATAAAAGCCAACAAAGAACAACTAAACATGAAATGGTAAGTAAGACCTTTGTCAGTAAAAGCTGTTTTCTGGGCTTATGGGCCTAAGCGTGCATTATCATTATCTTTAATGCGCCCCTCTGTTTTTTTCTTGTTTATGACTCTTGAAAAAAACAAATCAAATTACAGAAGCACTCATGTTACATTTCCGATCCTCTGGAGCGTGGAGCTGGCAGCCGTGCAGCCTGTAAGTGCGCAGGAAAATAACCGGTCCTAAAGTCATTGAGGGATCCATTGCATAGGCAGGGCTATTTTTTTTCCAGCAGTAAATCCCAAAAGTACAGATCAATACGAGCCATTCTCTGCTCCAGTGCACACTGATCGGCCTGCGAGCTGAAATGATACACCTTGGATCATTTATTCCAGTGTTGGTTTACCAGAGAGGACCCTTAGAGCTGCCATCCTAGAAGATGATGGCTATTGGAGATGAGATCCAGAATGACTGTCTGGGTTTTAAAAGACATTTACAATCCCCTGAGCTTGTTGTTGTCTGATCTGATTTAAATCACATCAATCCTGACCTCTAAAGTTTACAACTTACTCTGTAGTATGTCTTTTAACTGTGTCCTATGTGTATACCCATCTACTACTCACTGTGCCTTAAACAAAACGTAAACACGTTTGGACTTGTGTTCTTGAACACGCACACACCAGAGGGACTTCATTGCCCATAATGCATCACCGAAGGATGTCAAGGAATGTAGGGGTGCATTCATGTGCTCCTCAGAAGGTCCCAATTTCCCAAGTTGGAGGTTAGAATGTGGAAAAAACATGGACGCTGTAAACAAAAGGTGTTTTTTATGTGTTGAGAGCGTTTAATCAACACCTTGACACCACTTTTTGTTATTTATATAAAAATGAAGAGCAAAGAAAGGACTGCTGTACTACTACTGTTAAAACATGGAGGCCTCCAAAGAGGACCCACTCCCTGGTGTAAATATAAACAATTTAAATGTAAAGATACGGTTGCCGAGGCAGATAGATGCACTACAAATTAAGAAAACATATGCAAATCTAAAAAAAACATGTGCCATTTAAGGAAACAACTTTATCGATTTGACGGCACATTCGCCACAAAAAGTCAAAACACATGCAAATACAGAAACGTACCTCAAATTGCAAAAATAACACTAGAGATGGTGATGGAACTTCACAAAGTATTCAACTACAGACCGGTTCACCACGTTCTTGAGTCCCCTGGAAACATTTCCGGCGTAATTTTTCAACTTTTTGCAGCATCTTTCTGTATTTGCATGTGCTGTGACTTTTTGAAGCGCATGTGTCATCATCAAATTGATAAAGTTGTTTTCTTAATTTGCAGGTGTTTTCCTAATTTGTATTCGTTTTCTTAATTTGAACTTTTTTTCATAATTTGCACATGTTTTTTTCTATTTGCACTTGTTTCATTAATTTGGATGATCACACACTAGTGAAAACATCACTATGAGTACTTTACATTCAAATTCTGCAAATAGATCCCTTTCACCTAAATCTTACACACTGAACCTTTAATTTACCCAGTTGGGAACTCATTTTCCCCGATTATTCCGACGGCACGTGAATGCAGCACATAGCGTCCAAAGTACAGTGAGCCCGTTTCTTATCTTCTTCAACTTTTCTCTTGGTTCGAGAAAGAAAGACGCTTCGTGGGGGGAGAATAAAAGTGAAGCTGCTTCCTCGGGTCTGTGTCACTGCTCCGTGTGCAGGTGGAATTTCATCAGAGAGGAGCTGGACCTGCTGGATTGTTCCTCAGTGCTACGACAACAACTAGCTTCTTTGGTGCAGCAGGTAACACACACACACACACACACACACACACACACACACACACACACACACACACACACACACACACACACACACACACACACACACACATGGTTGTTCTAGAAACACCAGTACAATACTTTGGCCTTTTCACTTTAACTTCAGTATCCTGATATTAAAGGGACAGTATTGGCTGCATATATTTGTTATGTACAATTACAGTTGAAGTAATTAAAGTATAAATCAACTTCTGGTTTTAGTTTATAGTTATGCAAGTGTGTCTGTGTATATTTACCTTGTGTTGATGTTGTCAGCATGGCAGAGCCACAAGGAAAAGGAGAACTGCTGCCTGAAGATGTTTGCACGGACGACTGCCTGACGTCATACACACACATCTACAGTCCAGATTTACTGAAGTGAGCATCAAAATGCATTTCCCTTCATTATCATCTACTTTGTACACAATAACTTTTTTTTGTAAAATCTAATTATTAAATGAGGATTTTTGACTTTTCCAGGGACCAGGTTGCTTTCATCACAGGTGGGGGATCTGGCATAGGACTCAGGATAGCTGAAATCTTCATGAGGTGAGTGGGGGTGCCCGCTCGTTATTACCACAACATTCTCAGATTGTTTCTTTTCTCTTACATTGGTAATTGTATAGTGCAAGGATCAATCGTTGAGATGTAGAGTCAATGCTGTGGCAGCATTATGTCATCGCTAACACTCTAAAACAGGCAAATGTGAGCAGGATAGTTTGCAGGTGCACTTTATACCTTGTGTTATCAGACAGTCAGACTTTCGTCATTTTGCTTGTGTGACATAGTTGAATAAAATACTCATGTGTCAGAAATAGTTGCCCTTTAATAAAACCATCAATACCTGACCTTGTAACTTTATTTCCTGGCATGTAACACATTTGCTACAAGGCTTACTTTCCCCTTTAACGTTTTCCCTCCTGCCTTATTTTTAGACTTTCTATTCTCTGTCTTGTTCTCACCCTCTGCCCTACTTGCTGTGTCAGAAGTTACTCGGCTATCTCCCTTTAAGCCTCACCTATGCTTGTATTCATGTTCTGGTCAACACAATAAAACACATTCTCTTTGCTGTTGTTTCTTTGCTGCTCCACAAAGTGATATTGTTTTCTATGTCTTGTAGGCATGGCTGTGACACGGTGATTGCAAGCAGGAACTTGGACAAACTCAAAGAGGTTATTCCAGTTGCACAACGTCCATTAAGTATATTTGTTAAAACATGACTAGATATCACTGGGTTTTCCTCGTGTTAATTGACTGTTTGTTTCCTCAGGCAGCTACAAAGCTGTCTGCTGCATCAGGACGTCGCTGTATCCCCGTGTGTGTGGACGTGCGGCAGCCGGAGAGCATTGCAGCCGCTGTGGATGAGACGCTGAAGGAGTTAGGTCGTATTGACATCGTCATTAACAGTACGTGATCTCTTCTTCACGTGTTTAAAAAATAACGTTTTTCCTCTTATGTGATTTATGTGTTTGTGGCACAGACTGTATATAAAGATGGACGGTATGACAGCTTCCCAAAAGTGAAAGTGGGTTGACCGACACCTGGTGGCTGGCTGCAGTATAGGTCATAAAGTCCTGCCTCCTCCATGTTAATAGATTGGACATAAACCAAACCAAATCAAAATACACATCAAATAGAATTGTCTATCATTTAATGTAGTTTTTATCAAACTGGTGTATGTTCAAGCGCTCATTTTCCTTTAAATCTGGTTTTAATTAGTTATTTGATGCTTTAAAAACAGGGTGAAACTTCATTTTGACTTTAATTGCCGGATAGTGGGAGGAAGTGGATAGGCTCCTCCCATCTTTTTACACAGTCAGTGTGGTTTGTGATGGCTGCAGTCTCCCCCATTCATTATCATTCTACAGTGCATCCTGCTAACATGATTGCAAATACATCTTAAGGTGTCTTAAGCTTGATTGTACTTTGAACAACGGTCTAGTGTCAAGGTTTTGGTTTAGTCATTAACTTTTCTGACTTTTCTTTATTCTCAAACTGTTGCATCACTTCAAGATTATCAGGTGTAAGAACAAACTCAGATAACCTATGCATTGTGATGCCTATTATATTTATGAACCTCATAAATTATGATATACGATGCAATCATAAAGCCTTAATGAAAGATTACCCTCTATCTGTTTTTTTTTATGGGAATTATCATAGTTTTTGGATGTTCAGCTGTGTCCTAAATGTTGACAGATGCTGCCGGGAACTTTCTCTGCCCGGCGACCTCCCTCTCCTTCAACGCCTTCAAGACTGTGCTGGAGATAGACACTATGGGTACATTCAACACCAGCAAGGTGGTTTATGAGAAGTGGTTTAAGGTACAATACCTGTTTGGTTTTTCTGTATGATACAATAATTTTAATTTACTTAAAGTTAAGAAGCTATAAGTATTGTTACTACCCCAAGTGGATAAATAAAAATACGTTGTATGGATTTAACTTTCTGCAATACCCTCTGATCACCAGTAGAGGTCACTAAAGATCTGAGTGCCAGCTGATAACTGAACAGGAGTTGAACTCTGCTTTCTGGAGCTGGTTTGATCATTTACTCGTTGCATTGATTCCGAGTCTACCACGTCTCTGTATGCAGGATCATGGCGGCAACATTGTAAACATCTCTGCAACACTCGGCTACAAGGGGCAGGCCCTGCAGGTGCATGCTGGCTCTGCTAAGGCTGCCAATGGTAAGAGCAGTTTTATCACTATGAGACAGTTTCAAAACAAGAATCTAATGACGTGTGCGTTCGCTCCGTGTCCCCAGACGCCATGACCAAGCACCTGGCCGTGGAGTGGGGGCCCAGTGGTGTGAGAGTCAATGCCGTGGCACCAGGTCCTATCTCTGGTACAGAGGGATTCCGCAGGCTGGGTAAATTTAATTGTTGCACATAAAACTTGTGATCCTTTATTATAAACCATGACTCTATCTCTTGCAGTACATACGACAACCCCAGAAACAGCAGTCATTTCGAACCTTGCTTAATGACATTGAATTTACATATTTGTGACATGGCTTATGTAAGATTGTGTGTTTTATTATTAGATGCTTCTTTATTTCTTGCTTCAACACTAAAACCATCAATGGTATCCCTAATGAGAGTCATTCTGGCAAAAGACAGAAATGATATATAAATGGTTATGGTTAACCAATAGAAATGGTTAATTGGCCAGCCTTTGCTTCTTGAAGTGGTAACGGTACAAATTCAAACTTCACATAAATGCAACCTAAACATTTACAATGCAGTAGTAGACTGTAAAAACAATTGAAAACTCATACTGTTGAAACTTTTAGAACCCATTTATAGTAACTTAGACGAAACAGTTGCTCCTAGGGAAGGTGTCTGAGATTGAGAACCTCTGATGTGAGTTAAAGGGTCTGAGTATGGATTTTTTTTCTCTTCCTCTAAATCCGTCAGGTGGTCCAAGAGGTGAGGCCGCTGGCGCCTTCCAATCCATCCCTCTGCAGCGAGCGGGCAACAAGACGGAGATGGCCCACTGCACTCTTTTCCTGGCCAGCCGGGTGTCCTCGTATGTGACCGGAGCCATCCTGGTGGCGGACGGCGGGGCCTGGCTTACCTCAGGCAACGACGTCTCCATGATGCTGGGTATAGCCTCCTCTAAATCCGCTAAACTTTGAACACAGGTTCTCCTGTGCTCCTCCTGACCCAGGTGTGTTGGAGGAGGTATAGCTCGAGGTCCATGTGGAGAGACAGAATGACTGGGAGAAAAGTGGGAGTGTTGCGAATTGGGTCATATCAAAGTTTTAAGAGTGCGGTGAAACCCATATTAATCCACTTGTCTCTCTTATTTTCTTTCAGGTTATTGGTCACCTGAAAAGAAAAGAGACAAGTAAACACGGAAGACAGAGTGATTTAGGGGCCATGTGCAGTTCTGATATGGACAGTGTTTGTGGTTTATCTCACCACTGCTGTCTTAAGAGTGTATTTCTAAGTGGCTGAAGGTGTCGAACACTAACATACTGTACTTACTGTGTTATACGTGTGGGTTTTTCACCCACTGCAAAGCTGTGCTTTATCATCATGCATTCCATGTTTGTCACGTTCCAATTTCATGTGGCTTTTCCTTATCTCTCAACTACTAATAAAGTTGTATTATTAGGTAATGATGACTACAGTTTCCTTTAATTATTGGAGGCAAATCAAGAAGGTTCTTGGTTTGAATCCCTGATCCTGAAAATGATACTTTTACATAAAAACAGTTTTCCTGATATTTCCGATTTTTATAATAATTTTTTTAGAAGAAATACTAGACCCAAATTTGAAAATCCTTCAAATCAGACAAGAAATAAAGTTACATGAGGAGTACAACCTAAATCTGGGGCTGTAAATGGGCCACAACACAGAGGACCCAATTACATATCCAACATCCATGCTCAATTCCTTAGGTCATTCCTTGTTTACTGTTAGCTGTAAGTGTATAAATATTAGTTTTAAAGAGAATAAAAACCCTTGATATACTAAATACTATAGCTTTATAATATAATACTGTCCAATAAATTATATAATAAATTGCAGCATGGAACTTCAAATCTGGAGATGGGCAATACTGTTAAGAGTCAGTTGGGGGCGCCAACACATCACAATAGCAGCCATTACAACACTGTTTCTTAAAAATCCACACAAGTTGTCCTAAAATGAAATATTGGTTTATGCTAAATCAAGAGCTATTAGAATTAAGACAAACGACCCACTTTAATACAGACTGTCAGTGGTGACCGCGAAGGGGTTCACATCCACGCTGCCGATGTGCCACTGAGCAAGGCACAGAAATCCGGCAGCCCCTCTATCTGACCCTGAGCTTTGACCCCGTGAGAAGGGGTGACTCTGACACGTGTCCACAGGTGAACGCTGTAGGTCAGCACGGTTCAGCAGGTGCCAGCTGTTGATGGTGGAGCGCGGTGATACTGCGGGAGGTTTTCTACGCTTGCGTGAAACGTCAGCGGTGTGTATGCGGCTGGAGGAGGAGGAGGCGGCTGGAGGAGGAGGAGGCGGAGGATGGGTCACTGCTGATGCTGATGCGAGAGCTTTCCTAGTCTGTGATCAACATCGGTGGAGCTGCTGCCTGCGACATGACGGAGCTGTTCGGGCCGATCTAACGCACCTTTCCCTCCCTACCGGGTCTCAACGAGGGTCCGCGGGGACGAGGCGTGCTTACGAGACGAGGAGAGAGAAGAGGGGCTCTCGCCTCGTCCCTCCTCCGGCCTGTCTTGTGACCGACACAGGTGGATTTGCGGCTGGAAAACGGCATCGACATGGAGACGTAGTACTGGACTGCGAGGGAGCTGGTCGACCACGCCACTACCCAGCTAACCAGCGGGACATTGGAGCCGACCTTCGGGTCAATTTCCCTCAGAGAGACGGGCGGCGGGGGTTGGACCGTTCTTCGTGTTAGCTTGCTAATAGGCTAATTCCGCTAGCTAGTCGGTTAGCGGCGGTGGGATGCTCGAAGGAGGAGTTAGCGTCCGTCGCTAGCACGCGTTCATTCGAGGATACACAGCTGTTTATTAAACCACCTGGCAACGGAGACATTTAACATTAACGCTCCGACTTGAGGTTCACTCCACTTCAACGCACAGCGCAGCTCGTCTCCTCGTTAAATGAGCTCCCCATGAGTGAGACGAAATAATCGGCTAGGAAAGCTAATGTTGACAAACACCGGTGACTTAGCGTCATCAATTAGCATCGTTAAGAACCGTGTAGTTGGCAGAGGTGCGGCCACTCGTGATAAGCCGCTCAGCTGGGAGAGACCTCACCCCGGTGATTGTTAGCGGCTGCCGGGCAGAGGTGAAGCATGTTGACTCTGGATGTGCCGGAGCTCAAACACTCGGCAACAGCCAGGAGAGGATCAGCCATGACAGAGAGGGACACACACACTTTGACAACAGTACAACATGCGGTAAGGCCGTGAGACTAATATGACCTCTGAGTTTAGGTAACGTTCTTGTCCGCACGTGGGAGGCGACCACTGATCTTAAAACAACAAATACGACTTGTTAGTTAATTGCCTGATTTGACTTCGTTTCTAAAACAACCCGCCCTTTTTAAATCTTTTATGTCATCACAGCACCTGCCAACTTTTTTTAATGTTAGACAACGCTTTTAGTAAAACCACATATTTATTTCAAGGTTCCCCTGAAAGGGTGTAGGGCCTTTTTTTAAACATGGCATCAAAGTTAAGGAGCTGGATCTCGACCGCAGTGAGATAAGACATCACCAGCTTCTCTGAGGTCTGCCAAGGGGAATAATGGAACCGACCATGTTGTCTGGCCCTCTGGGGCACACACAGTGGGAGTCAGACCAGCCATTTCCTCTCGGATTTCACACCCTGGATTCAGACAACGGAGGCATGCTCTGTCCAAACAAGAGTGGCCAGACGGGTTTGGATTTCAGAGACAGTGACCGAGATCACACATCCCAACAGAGTGGAGAAGCCGAGGTTTACCAGGACGAGCCCGGGGTGGAGCTGGGCAACCTCATAGATATCTCTGATTTCTCTTGTGGAGATTTGCAGTTTGAGGCCGACCAGTCCGCACTTTCCAAAGCTTCTCTCCATAGTCCTCGGCTCGGGGACTTGTCTCCTACAGAAAAACCTGAGGCACCTGATGAAATCAATGACTTTACTTTATCATGGTTATTTACTCCAAACCTCACTGATGTGGTGGGAAAGAAGTCTGCCTGTGAGGAACTGAATCTGACACAGGAGGCCCCTCTGGAGGGCTCACATGCCCTCAGTAGTCAGGGCGAGCTAATAAGCCTCAGTGTACCTGACTCTCCATTGAACATTTCCATAAGGACCAACACAGGGGATCCTTTTTCGTTGGTAGAGCTCCTCAAAAGTGAACCCATGTGTCTCCCCCTGGAGTATTCAGGTGACTTCAACCCGCTGGGTGTCAGTGAGGAGCTGGTCGACCTGTCACAGGAGGAGCAGGCGGGTCTCCCTGCCTTACAGAGCAGGGAGACATTGTCACCTGAAACCAGAGACAACGGTTTATTCCCTGATGATCAAGTGACTGATCTGCATGTAACCAGTAGCTCTACAGTTCAAAGTTTGCCGGAGAACTGCCTGTCTCAAAACCCAATCAGCACACCACTGGAGTGTATCGAAGGATCTGTGCCTTTGTTGGATTTAGAGGTTCCAGATTGTGACGGCGGTCTGCACCTGTGCGTGGCCAGTCCTGCCTCGGTTATCTGCACAGTTGCGCCGGTGCTACATTTATCAACAGAGGAGTCAGAGGTGGAACACGAAGGAGCTGCTGTAATAAGAAATCTGACATCTGAGCAACAAGGTGACAATGACTCATTCGCTCCGGGTTTGTCAGCGGAAACTTCATCACTGACTGTGCCTCTGGCTGAAGATGCCTTCACCCAGGGTGATTTCACCAGTGAGAGTTACTCTTCGGAAAATGTTTCTGAGGATTTGAGGTTGGACAAAATTTGCTCTGAAGCCCAAAATCTGCCGAATGAGGCAATGGCTTTGGATCTGTGCTTGACTGCTGATGAGGTCCATGACGAGGAAACCTGGGACTTGAAACAACAGGAGAGTTTACAGTGTGGAAGTGATCCTGATCCAACAACTGAACAGAGGGAAGAGGAGAGTATGATCGACTACCACCAGTTCGAGGAATCAGATTGTCATGAAGTAGACTCTATTGATGTTTCAGTTCAGGACTTTGACAGTTCTTCTCCTGACGCCGGATGGACTAGTGAGCAAAATGTGGAGACGATTTCCCTCTCTAAGATGGTGGTAGATGACTCACTGCCAATGGTTTCTGCTGTGAATACAAGGGAGGATGATGTCTCCCCGCTAAAAGATGTTTTTGATGCTTTGGACCAAGATGGAGATGGCTTTGTTCGGATTGAGGAGTTTATGGAGTTTGCTGCTGCTTATGGGGCCGATCAGGTGAGATCATTGTTTTTCTGTTGATGACACAGTTTTTTGTGCAGGCAGCTGCTGGGTAATGCATGCTGAGTGAACTGCTGTGTAAAACCATATAACGCTCCATATACGTAAATGATTTACCATTGATTTGCTGCTGAAGCTCAGAGAGCTTCCTGAAAATACTTTTCTAAATTAAATCAACTGAAAATCATCTGGGTGAGGCCACTATCTAGTATTTAAAGCTGTTTCGGATTCAAATCCCTTTGAAAGTCACTGTTGATAGAGGTGAATTTAGTAAAAAAGCCAAGGTTAATCTTTAAAAAGTCGGAAAATTATTATAATTTTTCAATATGCATTTTTATGGGTTGTTCGATGCGGATCTTAGAGAGTAGATATATTCTGATACAGACATATCTGCTTCTATTCAACTGATAACTATAAATATAAAGAAAACATATATACTCCCAAATATTTAGAAGTAAACTAAAGAAAATATATTTATTTTGATGTAAATATAAATGCGTCTTTCTACATTGTTAATTCAGTGAAATGTTTTTTGTATTGGTACATATCGGACAATTGATAAATAGGTCGGGCTCTAATAGAGTGCTGTTTTGTCTAAAAAAAAAGTGCCCTAGGCATGACGTAAAACTGTTTTATGAATTGCCCCAGGCTCATTTTGCTCTGAAATATGCAGTAAAGAAGCCCCGTGAAGATGACCCATAAACATCCTCTGAAGATTCACCGTGAAAGATTTGGCTAACACCATTGCATATGGTTAAAACCATGCCTGGATTAGTTTGTCATTTATATTTGAGTGTTCAAGGGCTAGGATTTGGGATATCATGGAGATGATCCTGTCAGCCATATTGGCTGTAATGAATTCTGTCAGGCCTGGAACTCCTCCATATGGCACACATTTGCATATCGTGTGGTTTGGTGGATAATCTCTGGTGAAATGGCTGATGTGTCACACTCCAGCCATCACCCTCAACCATGTGTTGTATCTCATAGTTTGCACCAGACATCCAGCTCCTCTTTGTAACATGAGATTTTAGTCAACTGCAAGTCAAGAGCCAAGGATCAGTGACTGACAATTTGAAACCTACGAAACTAAGATCTTTAGATTATGTTCACTTTAGGTTTCTCATTTTGACCCCAAAGTTAAACCGAAATCATCATATAAAGACTTGGGTTGATCCTGAGTCTTTGGAGATAGATATTATTATTAACCACAGAGATGATAATCAATATTTGAATACCATTTATGTACCTTTGCCCATCTCTGTACACACTAGCTTTCAGTGTTGATAGGCTGTTACTCAGGCTGTTACCAGTCAGTTGGAGCTGAGGGCGGGATGTCAAATATACTGGCAGTTGATTTCAACCAAAGTTCAGTTAACCATACAATTGTTTTTTTTCCTGTTCAACTGTTGGCTAGAATGGGACTGAGCTTCAGCAAGTGATCACATCCTTTGCAAATAACAGTAAAAGGATGAATGCACACGATGCTGTGACCTAACTGGTTACATAAATAAGCACAGCTGTCAAGTGTGCCCCTGTGAGCATGTTCTGTTTCAATTTATGAATCTTTATTTAAGAAGCCATGAAATGAATCTCATTACATTGTGTTTATAATCCAGCATGATTGTCTAGTTTTGCCTGAGGTAGATTCAGGTAACCTAATGCAATATCAAAAAGCTCAGTTCAGATTATTATTGATGAACTTTGAATGAGGCCTTTTAGGGTGAGCGTGGGCCCTTGTTGGCGCGCCACACACAGAGGGTGTTGCTGGCTCACTCTTGCTTTTTTTTAATCCCTCCTCTCCCAGTTCAAAGCACCTCCATTGCCCCCGAAACGCCCCATGTCTAGTCGTACATGTGTGTGGCTCCCCACCCAGGCAGGATATTTGTGAAGGATTAAGAGCAAAATGTGTTTTCCTGAGTCAGAGGAACTTCATGGTTTGGCCGCTGTCCACCCAACTGCCCCTTGACCTTGTTTTGAGGGACAGATCAGGGCTTTTTGTCATGTTAGTCTAATGTAAATCAATTCCCCCTGTTATTTGGCTGGGCAGCGCTAAAGCTGATACATTTAAATGACACTGCGGTTTGATTTAAATTCACAGGTGTGGTCTGTTTTACTGTTATTCAGTGCTGTTTGGTTTCTGGTGGACTTCTCTTCCCAAGTATTGTGATTTCAGCAGTTTCCTTTTGATCCCAGCTTGTTAGAAGTTTCCTTGGGCTGCTAACCAGATTGAGCGGATTGATTACTTTTGTTTATAGCTATCGGATATCTGAACTGTTGGAGCTAATTTGTGCCCGTACAAGAAACTCCTCTTAGATTTCTATTTGTGATCAGAGACAGGCAGAGGCTTTGGCATGTTTGCTTATTTTTTTCCCCTTCTACAATAACTAAGCTGGCAGCAGACAGACTTATCTTCAGAATTTGTGGAATGTTATATAATGCTTGGATCATCTCGGTGGATTTGGCGTCCATTAGCTGAACTCAAGGATCAGTGGGGAAAGTCAGGTCTCCTCTAAAAAGGGCTACACACACACACACATTATGATAAGGTGGCTGGTTCTCTCTTATCGTATCAGTTTAGAACACGAGTGAATGTTCCTCTCATATTTGAATAAGCCTTTACCGTCATATGTCCTTGTGTTTCAGTCATCTGGAGATAAAAGTGGTTTGAATAACCTCCATGAGTGAGTGGCCCAACTTTACTGTGGACCCTGGCGTTAACACAGGTCTTGCAGCAGAGTGGTTGATAAAACCACACAATATGTTGTGCTGATTCAAAAGGACATCAAGTTAGACCAAAAAAAACCTATGAAGGTTAAATCATAGTTATGTAAGCCAAGCGGAGGATGGGATAAGCTCAGGATCTTATTAGGAGGTAGCTGAAATAATTTCAGACTAATAAATAATGGTCTTATTTATTTTACTATGTCTAAAAGATATCTATTTTCCTTGGAAATCAGTGTGGTTGACGGCCTCCGCCCTGAGTTATTCTCTACCTTTTGAAAATGTCCCAGCAACCTGTCATAGACCAGTATTGATAAGTTATTTGCATGCACGTTCAGCTGGTGCTTGTAGCTAAGCATGCAAATGTGAGCTCCAGAATTATTTCAGGATAGGACACTGTGTGCAGTCACACACACACACACGCACACACACATGCATACAATCTATTGTGTGTGCTTTGAATATGAGCATCATATAATCATCATAGAATCCTAAGGGACAAAAAACTGTTTGTCAAATGTAAAACCAATTTCCTGGATGAAGCCTATTACTCAAGACCTTCTGTTGTTATGTGTGTAAGTACTAGTCTGCAACACGTTTTAATGATTTAGAGAAAAAAAAGTCTCAAAAGAGAAACTGCAGCCGGCATTCGTTGAGTTTGGTAATCTATCTACTGAAAGGCTCTCTCTGACCACCTTTGGTTTTGACCCTGATTCACAAAAGCGGCACTGAACTGCATTGTGGTCGAGTCTCCCCCGCCAGTGAACACTCCCGACCCAACTTTAGCCAGCTTTCTGCCCCTCACCCGCTGCTTTTATGTCCTGCCCCTCTAATCCACAATGGAATGCCCCATGCCCTGAAACGTCCCCTCCCGGGTTCACTTGTGTGCATGTGTTTTAATGTTTTATATTCAAAGATCATTCTGCCATTTTTTTGTCCCTGCCCTCTTTTGCCATGGTTATAATGGTTATCAGAGTTTTTATCTTTTTGATGGAACTATTGAGAAATCCCCTCTAGGACTACTCTCACCAAAACCTATTCTTCTCCGCGGGGTGATGCACAACAGTGGTCTGTGTGGAGGCGGTCAGGCGTGCCCCGACACTAATTAGACACAAATAGAGGAAACAGAAAAACCACAGTGCCTTCACTGCTCCACTAAGCAAAGGAACTGACAAGCGTTTAGTTTAATGTTACCATGAGCAGTATTACATGATTCATCTACATTGATAATGCTAAGAATTACATCTTAACACAAAGGCTAATATTTGAAATATGCATTAAAAAAATCTAAAATAAAGAGTCCTATAAATATATTATATCTAAAAATAAATCTTTCAAGTAAATTTAAAGTGGACTGTTTTGGTTTGTGTAAAGTATACACAACTAAAATGTAATGGCAAGTTGTAAGACCAATTCAAGAAAACAAAACAATAAGTCAGCAGGTCAAATTTTTAGATATAATATGGAACAATTCTTTATTAACATGTCTATGCCAACTACACCTATGTTATAAATATAAAAAAATCAATCAATGCTCAAACCCAGAGAATAGATCACGATTATTCATTGGCGTTTGCTGCGTATCGTGAATAAAACATTATTACATTAACTCTTCCATGAACATGACTTGCTCACTTTACTCCCATGATTTATTTGAAATCATCTTACTAGGTCTTTTGTTATTATTTTGATTTAGAAACCCATAGCGACCAAAGTTACATATTGTGCGTTCAACAGTACACAAAATAGGTACTGACAAACAAAACATTTAAGTGGCTTCATTTTCCGATATGTTCTCAAGTCGGGACAGTTATAAAGCTGTTTAGATGCTTTCCAGGTTCTTGTGGGGGGGGGGGGAAATCATAAGTGAACTGAAATCAAAGTCACCTTTTAGTTTTTAGGTTAGACCTAGGAATAGCCAACAGGCTCTGCTCACAAGACCTGAGGGGCCTGGCACTGCTCTACCGACAGATATAGGCCATGGGCAGCTTCCACAGCGTAGTCGATCCTCACTGCTCTGGTTGCTTCGGCTGTTAAGAGTCTTTATAGGTGATTTATTGTACTGTCAGTTTTTTCACTGGTGAAGCGACGACTTATACTGATTCACTGCTTATTATTATGTTTAAGGAGGTATGGTAACAGGACGACAGACGCTCAGTGAATTCCCCAGTCATCTCTCAGTTCTCTCACTTCGCTCTGCAGAGGTGTTTCTGAATCGCTGAATAAAATGTATTTCCTGTGAACTGTGATGGCCCTTTGTCAGGAGAAACGCTGCTTCTTCTTCCCCAGCTCGTCTTCAACCTACAGAGTGCAGAGCAAATCGACTGTCTGGAGATGTTTTGCAGAGATGGAAGTTTGGCTGTGACTTGATTTTCACATGCTAAACTTAACATTGCCGTGTTAACCACCATTCAGAAGGACCGGCCGCTGCCCACCTCTCACTAAATACAGCTGGGTTTATCTCACCAAAACCCAGATCATAAGTCACAGGGGTTTTCAGAATGAGCATTAGGAGTTTCAGCCCTCTCAGCCCTCTTGAGATGGAGCTCAGTGTTGCTAAGCAGATCAACTTGTTTTTATGTGTAACTGATATAAAAAAAACTGTAGAATAGAGAGGCCGCACAGTGCGCACACACACACAATGAACATTTCTGTCAAATGACCATGTTTGCATTGTGAGCTTACTTTCTCAAGGAATAAGTGGGCTGAAACCACAGAAACCTCACCCCACATGCTCTCAGGCTCCCTCCCAGCCAATTTTGTCAGTGATACACGCCTGAAATTATGGCTTAGTGTAATTTTGGGATGGACAACCTTTGACTTGGGGTATTATTTGTGTAAATAGGTTTTTATTGCTTGGCGCCACCAACAATTATGTAGATGCCCCCACATATCTAACGTTTCCTAGGTTAGGTCTCTGGATCACGGCTAACTATTTGTACCTCTTTGACATCAAAATAAGCAGGTACGTGCAGGTTTTGTAAACCTGTTGACTGTCTGGCCAAGTTAGAGCATTCACCTTGCATCACTGCAGTTCAGAGCCAGAGTCGATTAAGATCCGTGCCTACTGAAGAGTCCTTCAACCCTGGAGTCAATACCAATTGAAGCCTTTCCCATTGCAGACAAAAGCCAGATGTTGGTGGGTGTTGATGAGTTGGTTCACCAGTGGAAAATGTGCTTCAGTAAGCATTAACGGGTCAAATATGCCAATGAATCCACACAGGTGAAGGCTCTCTGAGTACAGATCAGATTAGTTCTAATTTCACATCCATTAAGAGCCAATTCTCAATAAAATAATAAAGTTGATCCAAGGTGCATTGTTGATATTTTTTTATTCCCTGGATCATGTTGTTACTCACTTATTCCCTTGTTTCCAGGTTACTGCCAGGACTGTAGCAATATACTACATGTAGGTGCACTTACGTAACCCAGAATCTCTATAACATTTCTCTTGTTTTTCTTATGGTTGTCATATCACACAAAGTCTATAGTACCCTGACTAAGCTTTAACATCCTTGTAAACACACTATTGCCCTGCATCCAATAAAGTCAGAAACACTTGACATCTGCAAAAGCTGTTTTCCTCAAGAGGTCAGATGTGTTTTTATTGGTGACTTCTTTAATCAAAATATCCTTGAAGTTTATGTTCTGCAGTTGAACCATCATGTGAATGAAGTCACTGTAAGACTTAGTTCTCAGTAGTTCCTTGTGGTTTACGCTTACATTAAATGCTGCTTCGTTCCCCTGTCCGCGGTTTGCTTTTCCACTGGAGTCAGTATGCAAACGTTGCAGCGAAGTCATTTGCCCCGCTGCGTGGAAGACTTCCCATTGCATCATTCATTACATCTTCTAGGAAACCTATTTTTTCCTCTTGCTTTGATTTAATTGGATGTGAATGTTGCGTTTCTTTTATCTTCCAGGTGAAGGATTTGACCAAGTTTTTGGATCCCAGTGGTCTTGGGGTGATCAGCTTTGAAGACTTTCACCGGGGGATTTCAGCAATAAGCAACGGAGGTAAATCATCATGCACCCATTTGCACTGGAAGAGTGTCCAAACTTTACATTTATGCAAACCAGCTATGTCCCACTTGGTAAGGAGCCCTCCTCCATTTATTGTTCTTGACCCTTTGTCACCTTTTCGTGGACTCAATCGAACTGTTGTCTGCAGATTCTTCATTTCATGATTTGTAAAACCTTTTATAGAAGCTCACCTGTCGTTAACCTAATTCAAACTGCCTCAGAAGCAGATTCTTGCACCTGCATTTAGTCTCCAGCGTCTGGCCCCATCGCTACATTCCCCATGGTGCCAAATATTGTTGTCAACACAGTATGTTCACATTCAACACTCAGCTGAGGTGAAGGATTTTGAAAGGAAAGATGAAGACTGACCTAATTCTTTGTAACTAGACTCAATATGCTGTTATTCATTCTTTAACCATTTTGCTGCCCCCCTGTTCCACTTTGCAAGCTATTAAAAACAGCTGCAAGTTGTAAGGAAGCCTATAACTATTTCTCTCTCTTCAGTTTTTTCACCAGCTTCCTCAGGCCCAATCTCAACTGTCAGTCTCATCCAACTCTTGAATTGACTTTGAATTTAGATAATTTTCTATGGTCACAACAGTTAGTGTAGGCTACACAATGGATCTGCAGTTTACAGCACACACTGGCTGTGTTGACAAACTGTACAGGATGTGGTGATGTCACCGCAGTAGTGCATGTTTGCCTCAATCCACCCAGTGTATTGATTTGTGAAACTCTTACCCGAGGCTTTCTGGGTTGCTCAGCTCCAGTTTCTCAGACCATTAATAAGTCATGCACTGGAAAGCATGAGATGCACAGACACGTGGGCTGATTGGCGAGCTCTCGGAGCAGTGGCACAGGGATGGGGTTTTGGACGGAGAGTCCTATTCACTTCAATTATTTACTCTCCTCTCTCTGCCCTATCCTTTCTGTTTCTCTCCTTTTGGTCACCACAACAACGGTGTGTTGACAGATCGATGAAACACAAACATGGCACCTATGTAATGGCAAATATTTACTAGTTTGTCACACAAGATTCATTTATATGCTGTACATGCTCTGTAACCTATTACACAGAATTGACCATGTGAAATAATTGGTCAATTAACATCCTCCTCACTATGCATTAATTGTAGTCGATGTGTTCAGATACCATTTTCCCCATCCCAATTACGATTACGATGAGAGAAATAATAACTTATACAATGTTTTCAAAAGTTGTGTGCTTCTAACCCTTAAAATAAGTGATGATTGGTTTGATTGGTGTATGGCGTTGCTCAGGTTGAAATACATACAGAGAATAAATGACAGAACATATTTAGTTTCTAGTTATGTCATTAAATAAAAGTAATAGCTCGAAACTCATGTTTTACATACCGTACACATCAACATTGTACTTGTGGGAATTTCCAACGTGTAATATTGCTGACATTTTTGCTAACTCGGCTTAAAGCTACACTACTGGAGATCACTTCTAAATTGCAGTTTTATCTGGGTTAATCTAATTTAATTTAAAGATGTAGTATCAGATCGGTAAATAGATTCACATACTCTCCTATAGACTCGGCATTATCAGCAGTATCAGTCATGTCTGATGCTGGTATTTGTTTAGGAACATCTCTTATGTCTACACTATACACTAATTGTAGTTTTGTAGTCATAAGACCAAAGTCTGTTTGTTTTTTGGTGGCTTTTTTGCCTAATGCTTAATTAAGGCCATGGGTCAGATCCTGCCTGGCATCATTGTCCAATTTGTGTGTCACTCTGTGTGTCACTGTCCCATCTAGAGTGTGTTCTGTGCAAATAAATTTCCTACTGCTAATTTCCCAATCGTATCGATGGAAATCAGTCCAACACTGTAACTCAGTCTCTCACAAACTGCTGACAGAATTACTGCTCATAAAAGCAGCCAACACTTTTTTACACTCCTGTCAGCTGAGCTATCGATCCACTTAGTCCACGTCATTATCTTTACCATTCTGCCTTCACCTCCTCTGTGATCAGTGTATAAAACCTTTTCCACCAGCTCAGAAGCCGGTGTCTAGTTTCAATATGAACTCAACGCACTCCACCTTCTCCTTGTTTGTTTCACTTTGGCATAATTTTCTCGTGAAAGGGTACATTTTAATAAAGACGTGCCTGCCAGCTATGGAAATGCCTTGTCCCCTGTAGTGGCTCTGGTATGTCTGGAACCAAAAAACAGTAGTTGGTCTAGAAAAATGCATGTCCTCTGCTCTTTGTGCTGTATGCCAGGGAGGCTGCAGGTGTGTGGCTCTAACAGAGGCCAGCTTCTCCGGCATTTCTCATAAATGGCTTCCAATGTGTGTCCCAGAGCAACGAGTTAAATAAAACCAAGGGGAACAAAAACCCTTGGGTCTACTGGCAGCTTTGGAGACCACAGTTTGTGTTCCATTCTCTCACTAGGGTGCTATTCACGGCTCTGTTTACTAGATACAAGAGTTGAAGTGGCTGATGGGACTCCATCTTGTTGGTCTGTCTCAGGTTACACTGCTCGTTTGTAGCTGCTTTCAAAGGAAGCCTGTTTTGACACATACATTGTATATGGGTGGTTTCTTGTCCTGTTTATTGTTTTATTTTGCCCATATCCCTCAAATGTTACTTTCTAAAGGCCTTGAATTGCAGAGTGTAAAAGTTACATAATGTTTGCTGTCACATCACGCGCAGCTTGCTGACTGTAAATATGTCGGAAGGGCACCTGGGACACAGATCCTTGATTGTGCTGATTACATACTTAGGTAAACACATTAGAGGCAAAGAGTAGTGTTCTACACTGTTAATGGAGTAGTATTTGTCTCCAAAATAAAGAGACAAAAGGCTTTTCTTTTCCATCGAGGTCAAATACATCTTTTTTTATGTGAAGAAAATGTAATATAAATTTGAAAAATATACTTAAACATGGCATCCGTTTTTAACTTATAACATTTTTATTGAATCAGATCACAGCTGGATCTGATTCACCGGCACCTCAGTTAATATGGTGAAGAGAAGTCATCTTAGTCCCATTATAGACCTACTTTGAGTTTGGCAGACATTTAAATTAACATTATAGGAGAAAATACGTTTTCTGTGACATTATGCAGTAATGTATTGCAGAAAAGAATGCTCAGGAACTCAAGTTTATTGCACAAATGCGAATTTGATTAAAAAAAATGTGTGTGAATTTTCAAGCATGCACTATGTACTTGATTACTGGAGTTTATTATTTAAACGATGGCGCATATGTAAGTAGAAAATGTAAGACAAGTTTTGCCTGCACAATTGATGTTGATTCATAAACCCGCTGCGACACCTTAACTAATTCATTATGTCTCATGGCTGTTTATTTGTTCATGGACACTGGTACTATACATGGGGAAATGTAAAAAGCTGGATTTAAATTGACCAAACCATTTTTCGGGAAATCTAAGTGAACATAAGATTGTGTTTATTGTGAACAACTTCACATGAACTTAGCATACTTTGCAAAAGAATGTGAGAACTGTATAATTTTGAATACTATGCACGTGGTATACTGGAACTGTAACCGTAAAAAAAGTTAAATGCACTCTTCAATTTATATTGTTTGCATAGACATTGCACACACCAACCTTGTGTTTTTCGAGTCTCCTTTGCTGTTTGACTTTGTGTTTGTTGACATTAAACCAGTTTTTTCGCTCTCATATCTGCAGGTCCAGAGCCACAGCTCTACAATGTAAACTACAGTCCAGGCGATGGAGCTGTGGGCTGTCCAGAGGAATATGATGAGGTGAGGTGCCACTCAGGAGGCTGAGCCCCCCCCCTTTCGTTGTGTATGTGGTCCAGTTGTTTTGTGTTCAGCTCCTACTGGTGCACACAACAGCCCAGTGTGAAGGTTACACGCTGAACTCCACGTGCACTCTCACTCTTCCCACTGTAATTCAGCGAGTGGCTTGCAGAGCTATCATTACCACTCTGTGGATGTTCCACCAACCGAACACCCTGGTTTGGCTGATACTAAATAGCATCTGGCACGCTAGGTCTTTGAGTATCCTTTGACAAATATTGGATCAGCTGGAATGTGCTAGGTTTTTTACGCGTGTGTGTGTATGTGGACTTTTGTTTTTACAGTTGTGGTTAGCATATGTGGAATTCCTGTCTCCTCTTGTGCACGCAACTTGTATATTTAACCATCATTGTTGCTGGCCTCTGCAAAACTGAATCGTTTCTGCTATTGTGTGCAATTTAAGCACTGCTGCCCAGTGCTCTGTATTGTACTGTATTAGCACCCTCTCTTGGTTTAGTTGACCAATGCAGGTCTATGTACTTGGTGCAAATGGATAACTTGGGCAGCACATGAAGGAAGCCTTTTTTTACAAGGTGTTTGACTTGAAAAATGTACCTTTCTTATATTATAATTGATAAAGCACCTTAAAGTTGTGTATGAAGATTCATATGATAGGCATTATAGTAGGCGTTAAATCTATTTATTAAATCACATGTTTCCGAATTAGTGAATCAAAATCTAGATCTTCTTCTCCTGTAAATGATGTGGGATTCATTTCAAAAATAGGTTGAGACAAGGTTTTTTATAAGTGTAAGACTAATGCTCAACTACAAATCCTTTGTTAATGTTTGTTTACATGTTACCCTTTGATAAACTGCATATTTTGGTTAGGTTCCTTAACTAAGGATTTGTTCCTTACAGTTTGCTTTTTATATTGATAAGGTCTCTTATTTACATATTAAGTGTACCTCAATATTTAGTCATATATGCAGTTACGATAAAAACAGATGTATCTGAAAATTAAACACAAAAATAAGAAGTAGAGAGAGAGAAAAATATATCAGTGTGACGTACCCAGCCTTAAAATATTTTCTACATTTTCTGTAGCTGCTGTTTACTGGAAACCTTGAAAGTGGAATTTTAGGGGAAGTTTGTGCATGTTTGAAGTAGCTGCCACACCTGTGTCCATTGCCTTGTTTTTCCCTCGGGTTCCTGGCAGAAAAGGGTTCCTCTCTGTCAATGGTTCTGCTGTTCGAGCCGTGTTTGCTTTCAAAACAGGCAAGGTAAGGCTGTGGAGCTGATGCATGGCATAAGAGCAAGCAAGCGATGCCCCATGTGCCCCATTTCAGCCTCACTAAATATTTTCTTCAGTTTCTGAAGGTCACATTTCACCTCCGGTTTGAATTTTTAAATAGAAATCTTACAGCAGCAATCGTGGCATTTCCAGTTATAAAAACCTGTTTTGTTGTTGATGTTCCAGACAGAAACATGTGCTCCAGTTTTACAACACAAGAGCACATTCGTTTTCTGTTGGCACACAGTCAAACAGTCGCGGCAGGTTGTTGCGATGTACAGTGTAGCCCTTGTAGGTTGTGCACCCTGAGATATGTCAACATGGCTTAAAGATTTATCCAGTCACACTGGGCAGGGGAAATGAAGCTCCCAGGAGCCAGGAAAGATTAAACCGTTACTCAGCTGATTGTGTGCTGTGTTAACTCTGGGGGGCTAAAGGCTGGCAGTAGTTGATTGAGCATTACAGCTGACTTCTTGTTACTCTTTGGACTTTGTGTCTGTCTCCACCCCTCTGACCACCCAGTGGAGCACAACGACGTGTTGCAGGATTTTCCATTTTTCCAACATACACGCGCTCTCTCTCGCTCTCTCTTTCTCCAACTCTCTCACTCTGAGAGCAAAAGTGAGGAAGCAGTAGTAGTGAGTTATTAGGAGGTTCTCATGGCAGGCCAGCTTTCCTGTCAGTGAGACCAGACGCACAGAATGGTTCTTGACATGGTGGATAGCCCTCTGGGCCTTGGGAATCCTGATGCTTCATTTCTAATGGTACGTTATGCCTGCCAATATGACTCACCTCTTTTATTGCTGCTCTATAGCTCTGATACCTGATTATGTGTCTCTAGTTGCTTCAGATGTGTTTTTTGGCACAATTCAGACTGAACATTTGGTTTTTAGTGCTTATTTTAATTGAACTTGTTGCTTAGAGGTGTTGATGCAGCAGGTTTTGCTTGGATCAGCCATCTGAATCACAGCAGATTGTCTCTGAAGTCATTTTATGCGTTGTTTGGCTGTTGGTGATATTGGCATCATGACTGGCTGCTCATAACGGACCATCTTTCAAATGGCTCCTGTGTTTCACTGTCTTTTACCAAACTATAGGTTTGTTAGGTCAGCTTTGTATTTGTCCCATAAATGCAAAATAATCCACCTAATGATATTTAAACATATTCTGTAGACGTTGTTGAAAGAAGTTCATAATCTTGTTTGTATTTATAATGAACACTACTTCTGTGTTTGTGCAGTGTTGGTTTCTAAAGCCATGTTATTCTTTTTAATCTGATAATTCAGAATCTATAGCGTCTTCTCTCCACTTAATCTTGTTCTGTTTCTGCAGCAAAATGAGGTGACAGACAGTGCATATCTGGGCTCGGAGAGCACGTACAGTGAGTGCGAGACCTTCACTGATGAGGACACGGGGGCCCTCGTACCCCCTGAGATGCATGAAGATGTGGAGACGGACAGCGGCATCGAGGCCACGCTGCACGACCCCGAAGACAGCAGAAATAGGTTGGTATAAATTACACCCTCAGCCATACACACCGTGTCGGTATTAGCAAATACTCCTATTTCCTTGGACATGTGCTTCGTCTACTCTGTGGCCATGAGGAGGCTGTCTGGGACCCTGATTGACCCCCATCCTACGTCATTAATTGTAATCCACCGGTCATGTGAACCAGATCAAGGTCGTAATGCTGTTGGAAATCGTTGCTGGCCACAGAATTTAAAATAAATGTGCGTCAAATCTCCCGCGAATGGTTAGCCCTTGTGTTGCCCTGCGTTGGCCTTCCACACAGATCACATGGTTTTGTGAATCTTGTGCTTGATCACTCGGGTTCTATTTGGGTCAGCAGACAGGCAGATTAAACAGGAGCAATAGACAGCTATAACGTTACTGACCCACAGTGTTGAATTCTTCTGATAGTGTGTAGAAAGTAAGGCAGACAGTGTTTTATAATGATTCTATTATATACTCGTACACAGCTCGGTGTCACAGTTTGAGGTAACATTTCACACAGTCAGCGGGGACATTCACTGTTTCTGTTTTTTCTGCAGTTGTACAAGGGATGCTCACTCAGACATAACTTGAAATGTGCACAGCTCAAAAACACGAGAATCCTTGAACACAAAGTCCTTCCACCATTCCTCACTACTGTGGGTATTTCCAAGTGGATGATCTTTTGTATCGGCTGAAAAGTAGCTGAGATCTGCTCATCCTCCCTGAATCATCAGGTTGTGGTCTCAGCTGCTAATAATCACAGCGGCGGAAATATTTTGAATGTGTTCCATTCTCACTTTGCATGAAATGAACAGCATGATAGGCTTTTTAGAAAGTTTTGTCTTGTTTTTTGTTTCTTTGTTTTGGAATAAAGCCCAGTTATCCTTTTTTAAATCAGAATTACCGTCTTGAAGTTACAACTATGCTGGTGTGATGAGTGTTTTTTACTGACGCACAATTGCCCATGTAAGTGGGAATGTGTCGCATATTTGTAGGCAGTTAATCAATAATGAACTGGATTTAAGGGTTTGAATGGATTTGGTGGAGTGTTAGATTTTATTCATACTGACTTGAATAAGGACTGTACATGTATATTTTGATAAGTTAGAATTACCCTCATAGACGTGATCATGGACTGAGTGAACAGCCGGTTTTGGTTATAGTTACGGTCTCAAGGGTAAACAGAAGGGCAAGAATTGAGCTGTTTAAAAATTTATTTTTCCAAATCATCATTTTATTACTGCTACAGTGCTGAGAAAATGTTGCTTTAGTATTGTCTGTTTTGGAAAATATACTGTAGATACACTGGAATTTTAAATACATGGTGAAAGACACAGTACGATCTTTGTTAACTGTTTGTTTTCCAATAAGTGGAATGATGAGCAAAGTGTTGAGGCCAGTAACAAACAGAGAAACCTCTTCCAATGAGGATATGTTTACACCACTGTCCCTTTGTTTGTTGGTTTGTCGGTTTTTATGTTTGTTTGCTTGTTGGCAAGATTTTACTAAAATAACTGAATGCAGTTCCACAGAACTTATCAGAATGGTCAGAGAAGAACCCATTAAGTTTGGGTGCGCATCAGGATCAGGGGGTGGATCCAGGATTTTGGGCAAGAGGGCATTTTTCCAGATTTTCATAGTTTGCCCAGGAAACAATTTATGGATCTTGATTTAACGAATCTGCCATATTTAGGGGAACGATATCTACGAGTGTGTGCAGTTGGATTGATGCAGCTTTATTGAATTCAAGTTGTCTGTCTGGCCTTGGTGGGGGGTATGCACTCTACTGTGGGCCTTTGCAGTTTGAGCAATTTGTTCTAAAGTCGGGCAACTGCTCCAGATGAAGAGTGTTCTTGTTGACATAGCATGTAGGGCAAACACAAGGGAGGAAATGCAGAACAGTGAGACTTTATCTGCTGACTGTGTGACCCGTCTGTCCAGCTCGATGACGGATCGGAGCAGTCTGCCTGACATGGATGTGTTTGGAACTTCCCATTCCATTACTGAATTCCAGGAAGTGTTGAGTTAGCTCTTTTTTTGTTGTTGTTCTTCCCTTTCTCTGCTCTTTGGAAAAGGGCTGATCTGTTTGTCTCCCTTCGACTCAGTTGCACATCTCATGCTGACTCACCTACTAGAATGGAAGCACAGTGTTTTGTCACTGACCTTATCTGCCAGTGAGTATCTTGTCCATCTGTGAATAGAGTCACGTTCATATAAAAATGATGGTCATGTTTCTCCAGCTAGAAACGTTAAATTAAATCATTTCAATTTTCAGGTCTAAAACACTATGCTGTTTAAGAGAGCCCGACCAATACAATTGTATCAGTGTTTACGTTTTTAAAATGTTTTATTTTACAGAGTAAATGGTGCAGAAAAGATTAAAAGATTTTTTATATGGTTAGTTTATGGTTAAATTATAAAATATCAAGCCTAAATTACATTTCTTTGATATCGAAATCTTTGGAGTCCTTGTACGTATGTATATCTGCAGATATAATGGTATCAGAAATGTTTTACTCCCTATATCATCGTCTGCTTCTCCCTCCAAAAATCCATATTAGTCGGGCTCTAATATTTAGACTGATTCAACATTGAGTGCAAGTAAATGTTAAAAAAAAGGTTGTTGTTTTGCAGCATGGTTAGCTAAATGAAACCTGGAGCCACATAAGACATAGTCAGAGTAGGAGAATAAGTACTGGACTAGGGATTAAGAATCTAACAGGATTAGCCTCCCCCACCCTCATCTGTCCTACCCCTGTGTGCCCGCACACATTTGGTCCTTGGAAGGTCAGCAGGACTGTCTGTTGGCCGTTGCTTAGCCTCAAATCTGATTAACCCACTCACAGTCAACCCTCTGTGGTACCTGCCTTGAGTCTTCTGGGTCAATGCACCTCCAGTCATGTGGCACTGCAGATTGGCAGCTCATTAGGACCACAGACTTGGCTGTTTTTTTGTTTGTTTTTTAAAGAGCAGGCTCGGGAGAGTGTCGTTTTTGTTTTTCAATTGGTGTAACCTGTGAAACTTCAGGATTCCACTCTGGTTGTCTGGGGTTTTGACTCCAGTTGCTCCACGGCTTTCAGGCCAGGGCAGCGGAGGCCGTTCAAAGATGCGTTCTCGCTCTTCTCCGGCCATTTGTGTGGGAGACCTCAACATGGGGCCAAGTTGTAAGAGCCAGGGTAAAGGGTAAGTGGCTTCAACACATGGCTTCAGCCAGTTCAGGCTAATGTTTGTTCAGGGCATGACTGCAGCTGAAACTGCAATGTTGTTTAGGAAAGATTTGAGTCTGCTTATTTTTGTGTAACGTTTTGGGATATTGTGTTTTCACAGTGTAAATTAAAGCAATGGTTTAGCTTCAGACAGATGGATGGTGTTCTTTCTTGTAAACAAACACGGGATTCATCATGGTGTGCTGAGAAAGCAAACTTTTCTGCTGATTTTAACATCCTCATCCTGTGTGTGCTGAAGTCAACTAGTATTTCCTGTTGGCCGGCAGGAAAGTGTAGTTTTCCTGTTAAATGAAGATCAAGGCGTTGAAGCTTTTGTTGCTCTATCAATTTCCCACCAAAGACTTCCACATTCACCCGACAGCTTTCTGTTCAGTTGTGTAAGATAACCAGCCAGTTATGCAAGCTGAAGTCATGGCCCTACCTCCCAGCACCGTCAGTCGTGGTATTGCCTTACCAGCGGGGCACAGGCCATTTTGTTTCCCAAAGCAGCCTTTGGGATTAATGTGAATTAACAGATTACCTCTGAAGACAAGTGATCATTGAACTTGTCCAGATACTAGGTCTTCCTGGGGGGAGGATTAATTATAGTTGTGGGATTTACAGTTGGCTCCAGTCATTTCCTGGATTCTGGTTCAAACACCCCAACCATCAACCAGCCTTTTTACAGCTTGCTACAATCGTTGTTTCTAAAGCTCCAAAACTGCAACATGTGCATATTTTTGTAAATGGAGTGAGAAGATGAGACTTGTTTGGTTTGGGTAACGTTGTGGGTTTTTTTAATGGATGGTTCTGTGTCTGTGTATACCCAGTTGGTCGTCCATTTTTATCTCTTCTAAACCTGTCGCAGTTTCCTTTTTTTTGATTTTTTTTTTTTTTTTAGCTCGGACATAAAGTTAAATACACTGTTGTTGTATACAAAAGTGAACACAGACACACACTAACGCAGTAATCCATTCTTGTTTGTCCCTCAGGTTTTCCCTTAACTCTGAGCATCATAACCACTCCGTAGTGACGGTCATCAGTGGAGAGGAGGAGCACTTTGAGGACTTCGGTGAAAGCAATACCTCAGAGCTGCTACTGGAGAGCAGCGTGGAGGGGACCGAGGGGGAATGTGACTCGCCTCTCGCGCAGCCCCTGGAGCAGGTCAATGGCTCCTCACTTCTGTCTCCCAGGTACGAGCCCGACTTCTCTACACAGGGTCAAGATGTGATGAATAATGACATTTCTAATCAGATGCTTTGTCCTTCAATACTATTCAGCCCAAAGGTCATTTATTTGACGCGAACATTAATGAAATGAACACCACACTCTGAAATCACAAACTTTCTTTTCATCCACCCTTCCTGATAAGAGACTTGACACAGACACATTAGCAGCTGCATTGTCCAGGCCCCAAATGCCTCCCAGTACGTTCTACAGAGAAAATGTTCCTCTTTGAACGAAGACACTGAGGTCACACTTTGAAAGAGCTATCTGGAGACGGCCTTCCCACCCCTGTCTGCCTCCCTTTCTTGGTGAAGGGCGAGATACAATCTCCATTTTTGCAGGCTTACTCTAACTGTTGCAATGATATAATGAAAATGTAGATATTGAGAAACTCTGTTCTAAAACTGTGTAAGAGTAAATGTTTGATGGGTGGAATCTGTTACCAGAGAGTTCTGAGACAGGCAGAAGATGTTTTGTTGCGTTGAGTTCAAACCTCAAGGGTAATTTTAACTCAGCCTTTGAGCTGCGGCAGTACAGATACGGGTTGTCTGTCAAACACCAAAATACAGCGAACACACTCCTCTTTTACAGCACAGTTCATTTGTGGTGAAGCCCTTTTTCCCAGTCACCTTTTTCCTCCCTCCTCCTCCTCTGCTTTCTTCTAAGACTCTAAGCCGGATAATTCATAATTCCCACTTGGGTGATATTTCTGTGATTCTCTTGCCAGGAAGTACTTTAAATACAAGTACTTTTTTTTTAGCCCATTGACAATATGGAAATGAGCTGATCATTGAAATAAAATCCTTAAGTTTGTACCTACTGTTTTGTAGGAGTCACTATTAAAATGACAGGAAGGTTAACATAGCAAAAACTACTTGATTATATGTAATATAATGTTTGGATATTAACTTCAATGATCATCACATGTAAGTTTTTTCGTATGTCACAAATTATTAAAAGGACGCCGAGGTACAATTCCTTAAATTATTATGTCATTTAATGTTTTATATATTTATAAAAAAGTTGAAGCTGTATTTGATGGATTACATCTCATACAAGTTGAGCAGGAATCTTTTCACTTGTTAAATTAAAAAAAACAACATACAAAAAAACTTGCCTCCCACGAAATTCACCCACTCGGTGTGAATGCGTCACGGTTTCGAGCCGCTGTTGGCTCATGTGGCAGCGCAGCCTACACACACCCGCTCATTTACCCATCTACATATAACGGCGTGAGCGCACACACATGAAGGCTGCCTCTCTTCTGCACAGACACACATCGCTGCAGCCTTTCTTTAGCAGTCATTCCCCAGGCTGTCGGTATAAAATGTCTCCTTACAACAGTGCTTATGACCATCGAGTGACACTCGCTCAATGTCTGCCATGTAACGCATGGTTTCTGCTGACTAAGACAAAACACGATGCCAGTTTGTTGCATAATTCAGACCTGACCCCCTTCCTGAATGAGCAAGCAGCTGGTAGAGGTGGTGTGAGGAGAGGGTACAAACTCCCAACAATGACATAAGCAGTTTGGTTTTATATTAGTTATTTTTATACATGTACATATTAAATGAAATAGTGAGCATTCTGTTGGTTATCTGAGCTCTCGCCAAGGTTAAATAAACGAGACTGTTTGGCAGCAGGGGGAAAACATCTTATCAGCTTAGACGAGCTCAACACATTCCTTCCAGGATGTTTTGTTTCCTGACACTTTCCTGAAATCACATCACAACCACACTGCACAGTCTGTTTCACGTCTCCCTCCCAGCGAAGCCTTCACACTTTATTCTTTCCAACTCTGCTGTGGATTTCACTAACACTCCCCGCATCTTCAGGCTCTGGTACTAACAACGGTCTCAGGTGATCCGATCATAAGTGGACAGCTCGAAATACAGATGTGAACGCACTGAGGCTGCATTTGAGATCCCATCACTCAGAAGTGGTGTTTGACGCATTTCACTGTGGGCAAATGCATCCTGGACCACGTAAGAAGAAGCACCCACTCATCTGACATCCTCCAACTCGCTACAGTTTCATAATGAACCAGAAGTAGTTTTACACCTCTCAGCTATTCACATAAACTGATTTATTTGAGACTACTGCAGAGTATCAACACTCATCGCCACAACTTGAATTATACATTCATCCTTGTCCCAGGGAAGTGCAGTGTTGAATTTGGAGCGATTTGGACACACGATACGCTCGATATTAATAAACTTTGAATAAACAGCGCTCTGTAGCTGCGGAGGCTGGAACTCATCAATATAAGTGACGTTGTTGCAATGACAGCTTGTTCACGACAACTGCATCGACGACTGACTCTCCCGTTCTGGGTTCTGCAAACTCAGTCGAGCTTCACTGAACTTTGAATAAACGGGTCAGCAGCTCTTTGTGCAGCAGCTGTGGCGCAGCTTCAGGGTTCTGTGGACTGAGTCACGTAGCCGGCTCTGCTCAATTACAGCAGGTCGGTTTTTTTAAGTTTCAGAAAAAAGCTACAGCTAGAATTAACACAGGCCAAGCAAACCACACATTACAAACAGACGTGTGTACAATGGACACTGCCCTAGTTTATTTTCAAAGGAGTAAAATATAATTTAATTGTAAAAGCTGCGCCCAGCCCATTGATTCCCTCAGCCACTCCTGGCGCTGCTCTCTCTCCCTCTCACACTCACACAAACACATTGACAATGGATCTATCTGGATAGTCAGACTGGCTAAAAATATCATTTGTTAGTTCGAATGACGTACGTGTTTAATTGCACATGGAGCGGTGAAGTGAGACTAAACCGAAACTTGGAGCCTCCCACTTCTCAACGAATCACCTAAGAGCGATGTTAAGACCAGGTGTGACCAGGACCTCAGAGGTGTCCTTTCCCACCTCAGTGCACCCCCCCCCCAACACCTCTCTCACCTTCTTGCCCGCCACTCACCACTTCCTCCTCCTCTTCCTCCTTGTTTCCTCTTCTCCAGCGCACCTGCTCCTCTCCCTGACTGCTTTCAGAGCTTCCTCAGGGAGGAAGCGCTGGACTTTTTCTGTAGCCAGTGTCACAAACAAATAAGTCGTCTGGAGGACCTCTCCACCCGCCTCAATTTCCTAGAGATGACTAGGTAACAAATCATTCACAACCCGCAACCATTCCAACCTGTGTGAATGTGTTTGCAGTGCTCAATAGACGTGCTCTCATCATGCGTGCATGTTGAAGTAGCAACAACATGGTGTGTGTTTTGTTATGGACTGGACATTCTCACACAATCACATTGTGGTGTATTTTGTGGGTTGTTTTAGGCCCTTCATACATCACACTGTTCGCATCCTGTTTTTGCATTGTTAGCATTTAGCATTTATTGATGGAAAAATTCACCTAAGGAATTTCAGTGGCTACTTTGCACCTTTTTCATGATGGATGGTGCTTTCCTTCCCATCGTTTTCATTTTTATAAATTGTGATTAGAAACTCATAGATAATTAAGATGAATAGAATATTTATACCTGTTAGTTAGTTTGAATGACGATTTAGAAATAATAAATTATGGGTATCCCAGGTGAGTAATGTAGGTATTTTTGGTTCTTCACTTCATTCCCTTCATACTTTATCTAAGTTGCCAGCTTGTAGTGGAGTAAAGCTGTAAAAAAAAAAAAAAAATTGCTGATCTTGGATTATTGACCATTAGCTGCATTTCTGAATGTTATTAACTGTGAAATCCGATTTCATCGTTAACCACCTTTTGTAAATCTGAGAGAGGGCATAGGTCACATCAGAACTTTAAAATATGAGATAACTAAATAAAAAAAATATGGAAATCTATCAAACACCAAATTGAGATACAGTTTTCGAAGTTTCTATGATTTAATCTGTTACAGGTCAAACTAATCCTAGATCAGACGTTGTGTGTTAGATTGCTGTGATGTGAACATTTTGTAGCAGATGTTTTGTCATAAATCTAGTACCCAGCACGAGAGGGGGGCTGTGGGTGGATAAGAGGACCATCAGGAGATGGTATCTCTTTCCTTTTTCTCTTCCTGACCATCTTTCCTGTTCTTTTCCCCCCATCCAGTGCTGGTAAGAGGCTGTCCAGCAAGAAAGTAGCAAGGTAAAATAAACAATTGGTCTGATTCCAGTCATACTCATGATATGAATACTTTGAATAAAATCTGAATGGAATGAGAAACCCACAGTTTATCAAATGTGAACTGGCTCAAGGGAGTTAAGTGTTTATTTTCTATCTCTTACAGAAATCTCCTCCAGAACAGCTCCATGACTCTGGACACCATGAGCGACTTAACGCGGGACATCCTGGAGCTCGCTGACAATGACATCACAGACAAGGTGACAAAGTTCATACAGTTTTCACCTGTTAAAGGCAGGAGGATCATTTCACATTGGCTGCAACACGTTGTAGTTGAGAACCCTAACAACATCTTTTCATTTGTCTTTCGCTAACCATGACACGTCTACCTTTCCCAGGTGCTCCTCCTCGAGCGTCGAGTGGCCGAGCTGGAGAAGGAGTCGGAGGCCTCGGGGGAGCAGCACACGCGGCTGCGCCAGGAGAACCTTCATCTAGTGCACCGGGCCAACGCCCTGGAGGAGCAACTGAAGGAGCAGGAGGTCCATGCGGACGAGCAGCTACAGCAAGAGACCCGTCGCCACAAGGAGGCGCTGAGCAAGCTGGAGAGGGAAGGAGGGCTGGAGGAGGAAAACCTGCAGGCCAGGTGGGGACTCGAGAGACTTTCTGAATGTTTGCACAATATTTTTAGAGGCAAAGCAAAAATTCTAAACATAAATGTATTAATTGTAATATTATCGATTAATGTTCTTTGCCTGTGCCACCTGGTTTATTAAATACAATTCTGTCCCTTATGTATCAATACCATAAAAAACAATCCTGTCATTATCAGCCATTTTGACGTTTTTAAAACACTAGAAATGTGTTTAGGTTTTGCTTGTTGATGCGTTTGATTTAATGCTGCCTTGAAAACCCATTTGTTGATTGTGATGCCAGAGCTCGACTAACTGGTTGTTGGAGGAGTAAGGCCTCCATACTGCCACCCTCTGGCAATTACCTGCCACTGATCCTAAGCTGTTTTTTGGGGGGAATATTGTCAACCTTTAACAAAGGGAATCAGATATTTTAGAAGTTGCACTGTAGCTAAGATTTGTGTTTCTGTATTTTAGGCTGCAACAGCTGGATGAGGAGAACAGTGAGCTTCGGTCCTGTGTTCCTTGTCTACGAGCAAACATTGAGAGACTAGAGGAGGTAAGTGCAGTAATATCTCATCTCATGGTTTCTCTTTATTTTAGGCTCCTACTACAGTTCCTCATCATCCTCACCTTCTTTGTTTTTCCAGGAGAAGAGGAAGCTACAGGATGAGACGGAAGCCATGTCCGACAGACTGCAAGAGGAGACGGAGTCCCGCAGAAAGATGGCAGACAAGCTGAGCCACGAGCGCCACCAGAGCCACAAGGAGAAGGAGTGCACGCAAGAGGTTGAGCTGGTTCTCCATTTGCATAATAAACAATGTGCTGGAAAAAATATTCAAATATTGTCTAGTTACACAGTGACTGTGCTTATGCCCTTTACACCTCACTCTATGATTCCTAATGACTCAACCCACTGACGTCCCCTTGCGTGTCTCTGCCACAGCTTATTGAAGACCTACGTAAACAGCTGGAGCACCTACAGCTGTACAAGTTGGAGGCTGAAGCGAAGAGAGGGCGCACGCCTGGTGCCGGGCTGCAGGAGTACCAGACCCGCACCCGCGAGGCCGAGCTGGAGCAAGAGATCAGACGACTCAAACAGGTAATATAATCTAAGAATAGAATAGAAAGCCTTTATTGTCATTTAATTGTACAAAGCACAATGACATTAAAAGTGCTACTTTGGTTTGTGCATAAAAGTTAAAAAGAACAGATTCTATACAATATATGACGCAGTTAAAACAATCTAATAGAGAGAAAAGAAATAAGTGTAAAGTTCCATCGTCCCATGCCTCTTTACACGTGTTATGTTGTCTCATTCTATCACTGTTCTGTTTTGACATGGAGGAATGATGTAGCATCTGGCCTTCAATGTTTTTTGACGCGTTTCATTTGCCTCCACCTCTCCAGGACAACCGCAGCCTGAAGGATCAGAACGACGAGTTAAACGGCCAGATCATCAACCTGAGCATCCAGGGAGCCAAGAACCTGATGTCGGCTTCCTTCTCCGACTCCCTGGCAGCTGAGATCAGCTCTGTGTCTCGCTCAGAGGTAGAATATTAGAAAACAAACAAGATAAACACATACATGACCGGTTGACCTTTTATTTTAATAATCTCCCCTGATTTCCGTCTCCCTGTTTTCTAGCTGATGGATGCTATCCACAAACAGGAGGAGATCAACTACAGACTCCAGGACTACATCGACAAAATCATTGTGGCCATCATGGAGTGCAACCCCTGCATCCTGGAGGTCAAATAGACTCCACACAGCCTGGGGGCCACTCAGAGAGAGGTCACAGGCTGTTTAAACAATACTGGAAACTTTGCTGAATGAGAACTACCCGGAGAGGATGTAAAAATATTCGGACGTCGTTTGGGTAGAAATAAAACAACGCACTCCATTCATCCAGCACCACCCCTCCCTCCCCCACCTCAAAAATGAAGAATTTATAAAGTCCATGGCTGTCAGTGGAAAAATAAGCTACTTTGAGTTAAACATCCCTTGAGTCTGTTCTTATTTGTGAGTAAATGCGTTTGCCCTCCTGAAAACACTTGGGTTCTGGTGACTTCCATGTATTTGGCTAGAGGGACCTGAGTCGCCCCCTTCTGAGCGAATGAATGTGTGAGAGGTCAGTGATTGAGAGAAGAAATCTACCCCCCCCCCCCCCCCCAAAACAGTGTCAATGTTTGATTGAGCTAAAAAACAAACAAACAGGAAAAATTATACCTAAAGGCCTTAAATGAAAGGTGATACACGAATTAAACGCACCCTACTTGCCTCGGTTCAGTCAGTGGGCTGAGATCTCCTGATCCAGGCTGAGTCGTGTTTTCATCACAAAGAGAGGAAGCCGTATGAAGCTCCGATCAGGAGACGAGCAGGTTTGGTCGTTAAAACGTTAACAGCTTGCTGTGCTGCCTAATAGTCCCTATAACACTGTGTTCTGTCCACCCAAGCTCTTTCCAGTGAACCCAAGCGAGGGAAGTCTGAAGGGGTTGAGGTAGAGAAATCCCCGGAGGGTATCGTTGTGTGCGTGTGTGCGTTTGTTTGAGGTGTTTTGTGTTACTTTAAGGTTTTGAAAAAGCTCGGTGACACGAGAAAGCATAACGAGAATGGCCCAGTCGTTCTTGAAACTCTCCCAAATGAAGGAACGCGGTGGTTTTATAATGTGCTTCATCGTCTCATTTATTCTTTTACAATGAAACAGGGTCCCGGAGCTCAGGTGGGCTGTGAGCTTCATGTGGAATATTGACTACATCTCCCCGTCACTGCCTGGCACAAAAACCTATGTCACTAAATCTATACCGACTGTAACTGACAAAATCTTACCACCTCATCACTTTATAAAACTCTGCAAACACTTGAATTTAGCATGAAGGGAAACTGCTGAGTGACTCTGGGAGTTGTAGTTCAAGTGTTCTCAGCCCACCTGATCCCAGTGTTGTCTTGTTGAGTGAAAGTGACAGAGAAAATTCAGGTTACCAATGTTTTTTTTTTTTTTGCGGTCTTTGCTGCACAAGCGATTTATTGTCCGTAAAAATGTAACGCGTGACTGAAAACTGCTGACATCCTGGAGGTTGTACTTTGCACTAAGTTTTGTTTTTGATTTCTTTATTGTTGATAAAAAAAAAATTTTATTATGAAGGGATCAAATGTCAAATTGAATATATTTTGCAGGCTGCGTGAAGATGATAGAATGTTGGACTTGTTGCTACAGACACACCAGAGAAAGTAAGGGGCTGGTGGTGTGTGCTGCAGGAGAAAAATAAAACCCATCACACTATTCATAATGCCATGTTGGAAATATTAGAGAATACTACAAAAATCTGTTTTCACTCTAATCCTGTTTTTTCAGTCTTCATATGAGCTTTTTCCCTGACTATCGGCCAGTTTTGTGATTTTTCAGACCTGATCTGCTTAGTATTGAAAAGACAGGCGGACTTTGGGAGCAATAATCCTTGACGAGAACGTGGACATTAATGCAAAACAGGTCAATCAAACCTGCTTCTTTATTTCCTCCTCTGCTCAAGCAACATCTGCGTTTTTGGACTGACGCCGTGCTTGACTCTCCTGGACGTTTCTTTCTGACTCAGAAACTGGACAAAAAATGTTGATTGACCCACCAGATATCTGGACGGAGTTATCTCCTCGGAGGTGGTTTTAGTCCAGACAGCATGGCGTTCAGCACCAGTATGCTAAAAGAGGAATTCCACTTTTCACCTTCGGTATCGTCTCTCACTTCTCCTCTTCACCTGCCACTCCCTGGAGAAAAAATGGCCTTGGATGTAAATGACTTGTACATGTAAAGTTTTTCTACACTCACTCTAGATTCTAGGTATTTTTATAGCCAGAAGAGGAAAGAACATTTCTTTTTCTTGTCTAATGCTGAGAGAAAGCTGCCTGTATTCTTCTCTAGCATGTAGCGTGTACAGTATCTGTTTATTTTTCTCTCTCCTTTTAAAATCACCCGCAGATATTTATTCATCATTCGACACAAACACAACTCACGACTCTGATCTGTTCCGCCGAGAATATATTTGTACTTTTTTTTTTGAATTTCACAAGGGGAGATCACTTACTCATGGTGAACTATTCTGTGGGAGAATTTATTGAATTAAGAGACACGTTTTGAAGTGTTATCGTCTCCATCGTATGAAAAGGCTTGAAGGTGACCTGCTCTTCAGAGGTTGTTTGTCGAGGTCGTCACACTCTTCCGTTACGCTGATGCAGCTTTGACCTCATCAGGGTTTTTTTTTTTGACAAATGGCAGAGTATGCAGTTTCTACTGTTGTCTTCCCAGACGGAGTCAGGCACTGCATGGAAATTGATCTTTATTGTACTTCTCTGATTCCGTTGTTTCACCTATGTTTTGACTGACAAATCATATGCTATAATATCCCATCAGTGGAGTCGTCAGTTGTGAGACCTTGTGATATCTGCACATGACACTGAAAAACCTCATATCCAGGCTCGCTGTCTTCAGCTTCCTGCCTTGTAGTGCACTCGGAAGTTCACGTTTAACGCTTCATTTCGTTAGAGTAATGAATCTGTTGTGCTTCTCGGAGAGGAAACACGGTGACACCTGAACACAGCAGACTATATCGCAGTTATTTCTCTCCCTGCTTCATATTTAATTGTCAGCTTTTGACAGATAGTTTGAGGACAACTGGCAGCAGACTAACTTGACATCAGATGAGAGCACAGAGCTGATAAAACCATTCCCTTTGAGCAGAGCTGAAGGGGACTGCACTTCAGATTCAGTTTCTCTCTATCGCTTTCAAAAATGACCAAAGACGAGATGTTTGAGCTTAAACTGATCATTTAATCTATCAGGGTCCGTGATCACACTTTCGGTAACACTTGTTCTAATCAATCACAAATTGACCCTCGGCTTGCTC
The DNA here is from genome assembly GCF_947347685.1 of Pleuronectes platessa. NCBI lineage: Eukaryota > Metazoa > Chordata > Actinopteri > Pleuronectiformes > Pleuronectidae > Pleuronectes > Pleuronectes platessa. The sequence goes on along the minus strand of NC_070646.1, from coordinate 10,078,317 downwards.
TAAAAAAGAAACTTGCCTGCTAGTTCAAACACTGTGCCTCTGTGTCTCAAACTTTGCCTCTAAACTAACCTGATGATGAGCCCTGGGAAAAGCACTGACCACACGACTGTCAGTTGGTTAAATTATAACAATGAAAAGCTAAACTGTAAATATGAATTGTCATTTTTCTTTTTTTTGTGGACTTTTCTTTTCTCTCTCTCTTACAGTCACTTCCAGTGTCCAAAGAAAGTTTGCTCAAGGCACAAACATCACTACTGAAGTAGTGAATGGCTTGGGAAGATGAAGAGAATAATTGTAGAAAAGAGAAATTATAAAAGTTAAATTTATTCCTATTTTCGAAAAATAAATGTATAAATTATAACGGTATTGGTTACAGCTGTATATTATTTTTGAAGATTCCCGATCTAATCCTAATTGTTGCTGGGGAAATAGAATTTCAGTCATTGTAAAAAGAGAAAATTTAAAGGTTAACAGTGAAAGTAAGATTAGAAAAATAAATGGAATAAAAGCACTCTGTTTGTTGTGTCGTTTTTTTACAAGTCAAGTTTACATTTTAACATTTGTTTGCTGTGTGCATGGACTGTGTAGATCCTGAAGCTTTTCACATTAAACAAATGAGCAATTTCAACCATACAATTAATTTGACAGAAGACAACTTCAAATGTACAAGGCAAGATCTCACTAATTTCCAGTGGTGTTACTATTTCTGATTCATGTGGAAGCAAGCTGACCACCAATCTGATAACGACAGAACTGTTTGAACTACAGACAGAGCCCGGAGGTGTTCAGCCTCCCTCAGCAGGTTTGTTAAAACCTTATCCCTCAACAGATATCTGCCTTCTACCCTTCAGCTCCACCTGCATGAGTACTCACCCACTCCTTGTCCTTTTTATACATTATTATCAACATTATATTACGTAACCTCCTGCAACAGCTAGATTGAAGGACTGAAGCCTACGTGTCTTCTCATACTTGTAACAATGTGAGTTCATGTGTACAGTGGCGATTTTAGCCCGAAATTTCTGGTGGGGCAATTTTGACGTCATGTCACCGTCACAAAATTAGATGTAGCTGATTATTATAAGCAGTAGTTCAATATAGACCAGTAAGATATACTATGGGCTGCATTTTGAGTGGCAGCAGGGAGCAGAAATCCTATTTCGAATACATTTCACATGCTTTAGCGCTCAGCGTGACACAAAGATGTTGCCTATAATACAGCATTAAAGTAAAATGATTGCAACAAAGTAAAAAGATTAGACAGACAAAGCTCAAATAACTTATTAATAACAATTTATTAAAAAAAACGTCCTTCAGCTCCAAAAAAAAAAAGTTTTTAATCACCAATGTCGTTCACTTAAAAAGGAAGTCGGCGCGGCGGTTCTTTGCTAGAGCAAACCTCCTGATGACTTTGCTGTTAAACTCCACCAGTCCATGAATGAACAGGTTTTCAATGGAAAGCATGGCGAGGGCGTTCAGTCTCTTCTGTCCCATCGTGTTTCTTGTGAACGTCTTGATCCTTTTCAACGTTGAAAACTTCCTCTCAGACTCCGCAGTCATCATGGGGGTTGTGAGGATGATGCTGAGCAGAGTGCAGGTTTCAGACAAGACCTCTTGCAGGTTGTTTTCCCGAATGGCCTGGAACAGCAACAGTGCTGATTTCCCTGTGTGCAGCTCAGTGTGTCCGTATAGAAGAGCCAGCTCAGTTTGCAACTTCCCCTCGTTCGTCAGAGCTGTGGGCCAGAGCTTGAGAGCACAGGCGAGTTGGGCCTCCGGGAATGACCTCACAAACTTTGGGAACAGTGAGCAGTCAACCAGCTGTGCGGCAATAAGATGGTCACTTTTGGAGAAGCGGTCCTCCACTTGCACAATCATGGCCTCACAGGCCTCCTTCGTCACGGCGGGTGTATTCGTTTTCTTGCGCTTTGCTGTGCCCGGCTCCTCACTGGCTTCGTAACCAATCTCATCTGCTCTCGCTCTGATTTCTTTCACGTGCACTTTGAAATTCTCCACTGCACGATTCACCCCATATCGATCAACCTCTCGTAACTGTAGTATGCCATACAAATCATCCACTTCTGGCATAACTTTGGCAAAGAGCTCCAGCAGCTGGAGAAACGTGCGGTCGTGCAGGTGCATGGAGAGGCCGTATGCCTCGCCGATGGACACCTTGTCCCATCCTGGTTGAGTGCGAATGGTATCCAGACACTCCAGTATATCTACCCGAGTTTCCCATACCACATTCACAGTCCTGCTTTCAAAATTCCATCTGGTGCTGGGAGGCCGCGGGATCCGCTTGTCCGATGTCTCCGCCAGAGCAGCTGCTCTTTTCGGTGAGGTGGAGAAGAAGGTGGCAAAACCAGCCAGATCAGCAAAGAACACCTTCAGCTCACTGATCCTGGATGCACATACTTGCTGCAGCGTTAGGTCTAGCTGGTGTGCGTAGCAATGCACAAATATTGCGTCTGGGTAGATTTCATTCATAAGTGTTTGCACGCCACCTACAGTGCCATGCATAACCGCTGCACCATCAAAGGTTTGGGCTATGAGCTTGTTAGTCAGTCCCAGTGGCTCAAGGGCATCTTTGATAGCAGTGGAAAGGCCAATGGCAGTTTTATCCTTCACTTCAATGAACTCAAGAAACCGCTCCGTGACGCTGTTGTCCACCATGTATCTCAAGATTATGACCATTTGGGATTTGCACGAGGCATCAGTGGTCTCATCCGCCTGCACGGCTACAAACTGGGTGTCCCGCAATTGTTTGGCCAGCTCACATCTGTAGACCTCATACATGCAATCCAGGAGTTCGTTCTGGATGGTGGTGCTGGATGTCCCCTTGAACGTAGGCTCCGAATCGTAGTGTCTTTTCAGCCTGGTGTCGCCCTCGCACATCGTCTCAAAAATGCACCTATAAATGTCTGGGTTCACTGAGTCGGCTGACTCGCCGTGACCACGCAGACCCAGTTCGCACTTCCCACAGAGCATTAGGCACGATATCAGCCTCCCCAGTACATAACGGTTCTCCTCCGTCTGTTTGTTGTGCTCTGAAATGTTCCGCTGGTAAGCACTATCTAGCGTGGTCACTGTCTTGACCCCTCCCAACAGTCCCAATTTAATGGCGCAATTGATATGGCTTTTACTGCTTTCGTGTTTCACTGTTCTTTCCGCCAGATGCTTCAGGTCTTTGAATCCATCCGTTGTCCAAACCGAGTCTGCCTTAGTAGCAGTTCCAAAAAGAAGGCATGGGAAACAGAACAGTGCTTGTTTTGTTGTGCTAGCAGTTAGCCATGTCTTTCTTTCAAACCACTCCGTCTTGAAAGTTCGAGTCGCCCTCTCACCAGTTTGCAGCAGGATCAAGTCGTCTGGGATGTGTGGCCCCAAACGTTTGATTTCAAATTTTTCTTCCAACGACAATGTATTAAATCGCACCCTCAACAAAAAGTCTACGTTATTCATTGTATGAATTAAAACCATAGACTGTATATATAATGGACGTAGGATGCGTGAGTGAGAATGAGGCTGAGTGAAGAGACAGAACACGGTCAGCACAGCTGTGTCCGTCAGGCTCGTCCGTCCCTAATAAAAAGACAGGAAACATAAAAGTATGGCATTAATGTACAGGAAGTGTTACTTATGAACAAAGTTTGTATCTTTAAATTTCTATGGATATTCATCTACGTATTTGAATATGGTTTTGGATTAAACAGTGCACTGCCAAGACAATGTATGTACAGTATGGAGTTCTTCCACATTAATAGTATTGCATATATTATTTAATACATTGTGTATTATGTGCAATACTTTGCTTTGATTGTTTGTAAATTATGAAAACATGTCTGTACCTGTCCAGGTGTGTCTCACGTTGGACATCCTAGAGGAACATTCAACACAAAGACACATATGTAAAGTCATACATGTGCCAGGTTAACTCCTTAACAGACTTTTACATGGTCAAAATAAAAGTTTATTACTTCAAAGTTCATCGGATTATAATCGTTTCAGTTTAGGAAATACGTGGGAGGTAAATTTAACGATGTAAAAAACTGAATGTAGCGGACAAGTTTATTTTCACTGTAACACGATCCATCACATCAACATCCCTACTCTGAATAAAGAGCTTTAAGAGATGTAGTGCTACTTTAAACAGCTGCTCTTAAAATGCAGATGTGACTTTAAATACTCACGTTTCAGTTGATCACAGTAAATCTGTGTCTGCAGAATAATAATCTGTGTAACGCAGTCAAGTCAAATGGGTTGGCGAGTGAAACAACTTTACATAACATTAGATATCTTACGTGGTGGAGCTAATTCTCCAAACACACTCATCCTCATCAACTCTAACGCTTCTCTCTGCTGGGTGGACCGGTTCCTGTCGGGTCAATAACTCCGTACGGCCCCACTAGCATCGCCATTACTGCTGGTATCATGCCTGCAGGCTAGCGGAGCTAAGCTAACCATCCAGGTACAGAGCGGTACAGAGACACCGATACCTGCTCATCACTGCTAACACATAAATACAATACTAAACTTGACTTACCACAGAAACGGGAGCGCAGACGTCTTTAGCTTCTCGGTCAGGAAATCAAGCCGAGCATCAAACCTTGTTACTCATCTGATATGTGAGTGAAACCTCTCCACAGGCTCAGGTCTTGTTAGCCTGTTAGCCTGTTACCCTGTTAGCTGAAGTGAAGCCCAGCATGCAACAGGTTCGGAGCTAGAGTCGCGTTTCGCATTGTTCGAGTCGAGTTACTAGGCAGATTTCGTGGGGCACATCTGAAAGAGCCCCACCCCCAATGTTAACTTTGATCCGTGTGGTTCACGCTCATTGGTTATTCCATGGACAGTCTTGCGCCACTGCTCCCCACAGCAGAGACGGACGGCAAGAGAGAAGCTCATTTCACAGAGCAATTGCACAGACAGAAACACACACGAATCAAATCAAATGACTCCAAACAAGACTATTAATGCTTGTGAGTCAAGTTTATTCAAAACACATTCACTCTACTTTGCATATAAAATAAAATAAAATATATTTTTGCCACAAAGTACAGATGTATTGAGCTTTCTGCACAACAGCGCCATCTGGATCTGGCGGGGCAGTGCCCCTAATGTAGAAACGCCACAGCAACGAACATAACGAAATGTTACAAAAACGTTGGCTTCTTGAACGCCACACAGGGAACTTCTGTACCCGGAACCATTTACGTCTGCTCTTTGCTCACCACGGACGTATTTTGACGGAGGACGCCGGAGAACCAAGCGACACCGCGGGACCAACATGTCACAACAAGACGTGACAGAAGCAACTGAGTGCTTTACATCGAAAAGAAACGTTTGACTCTCACAGCGACTGTAAATAATATAAATATATATCGTTTGATACAAGCGCTAACGACAGGCCCACAGTTACTCGCAAATACGTGTAGGAATGTGCTTTTAAAGTATCTTCATTGACGAATTATGTTTTTTGTTACCGTCAGCTACAGAATTAAAGGGAGAGTTCACCTAAAATTATACTGAACGTAATTCTTCATTGCACCAGTGAAGGGCCAAAAGGTAACGATGCTATAAGCAGCTTCATGACAAACATGCTAACGGTTCATCACTATAACTCACAGATTTAGCCTTGAACTGTTAGTCTCACATGTGTGCTGTGGATGTGAACAAGCTAGTTATTTTATTGTGAGTTATCATCATTTTCGTCATCTATTATTGCTGATTCATGTTACACATAAGACTACTTTCTTAATTTACAGCTAATTTTGATCAGCCAGTTTCTCCTGTGTGCTGTTTTTAAATGTCCCTTTGCTGTTATCTTCTTCTCCCAGATGGACTCACTCCCCCCTGACACCGAGGTCCGTGTGGTGGTGGCTCAGTGTTTCCGCACACTCGCCACATCCACAGACGATGCAGACGTCGTTGCTGCTCTTCAAACGCTCCACTCTCACCTGGACGAGGGACCAGAGAGCAGGACCGGCTCAGCTCAGCGGGCGGAGTTCAGGAGAGCTCACTACACTCGCACCCTCCAGTGCCTCGTCAGCAACATCCAGGCAGACTGGGTGCACAGCCTCACAGCAGCCCAACGCACAGACCTGTGGGACGGCCTGTTTCTCCAGGGGCCGCCGGAGCAGGCTCTGTTGGTGCTGATGGAAGGAATAACAGCTCTGAGGTGAGAACAGCTGGAAGAGAGAGAAACATATTTGATAATTTTGTCTTCTCCATAATAACTATGTTGTCCATGCAGTCCCAGCACCAATCTGGACCACCTGGTTAGCATCACTGAGAAGTTCCTCCAGCGTGGACGCCTCGCTGACCTGCTGTGGTCGCACTGTCTTGAGACGGCTCCCTCTGACTCCCCCCAGCTCAGAGAGACACTGCTGGGGCGTATCGTGGCGCTGCCGGACCTCACGGCCAACAAGCTGCAACGCAACAACAAGCGACTCTTTCTTCCTCAGCAGTACTACCCGTTACTTGCCACAGAGATGCTTACTGCCCTGGAGCGGACCTGCCAGGCTCTCAAAGGTGAGAGAATGCCTGATTAGCGCTTAACAACAATTAGAGATCCTGTAAAGATGCATTATGTGTGTGGATAAACTGTAACTGTAATTGCTTGTGTGTGACAGATGGCACAGACTGCTCCTTAACTTTCGTGGCTCAGACACTAGGAAAAGTGTGTATCCAGGGACACAGCGGTGAGTTTTAATTACAAAAAGAAAAGTCTAATCATGATAATAAAAAATGTAAACAATTTATCAACCTTACTTACACATACTGCCTTCTCTAAGCATAGATTTAGAAAGCATATTTTTTTTAAGGTTTAGGTGATTAGTATTTGTCCAAGCAATTTTCCAAAAAGTCATGAGAAATAAGAGATAATCATTAATTGAAGCCAATATTCTTTGAAAGTGTAATAGACAATCTTGATGAAGTTTGATAGGCTTAACTAGCATCCATGTAATTCAATTTCACGGACGTTGACAGCTGATTATGGTTAAATAATCTCTTTAGTCATACCAAACGCTCCCTGTCTCTTGTAATTTATTGAATGATAGTTTTCGCATAGAAAATATTGGACCCTTGGTTATTTATTGCCACACACCCATTTATGTTCTTCTGTGGTTTGCATTTTTCTTCTCTCCACAGATGTGTTCCTGACAGTTCTGGCTCCTCGGCTGTCCGCCTGCACACACTCGGACATGGTGTGGCAGAGGGTTTGCTGGAAGCTGCTGGAGAACGTTCCACAGCGATGGATAGAGAGTGTGCTCACCGGACTGGTGAAGGCTGTAAGTGGGTAAGCTGGTTATAGTCTCACTCAGGCTGGGACCCTCATGTGTATTTTAACAGCCAGCAGTTCTTCTGGCCTCTATCTGTGAGTTTTCTGTCTGCTTGTAATGATCCAGATCTCTTGCCTTCTCTTTTCAGGCCTGAAGCTTTGGGGCGGATTATTGGGAATCTGGTGTTGAAGAATAAAAAGGCTGAGTTTGTCATCACTCATAAATTGCTCTTACTACAGTATAAATATGAGGTGAGATGTTTGCTAACAGCTTGATAAGAAATCATATGTGCATTCTGTAAATACAGTATTGTGACATATAATTGTTCTTTCCCCCAGACTAAAGTCTTGAGAATTGTTTTGGGTTACCTCGCAGCAGACAGAGAGCGAAGGCCGCTGCTCATACAGGTGAGTGATCAGTATGTTCAGCAGCTTAGTAATAGGCATGTGTAGATGATTTTACATTTATTTGTGTTTGTTTGTCAGGTGTTGCGGTCGGTGTCTCAGGCCTGGGCTAACCCTAGTGCAGTGAAACACACGCCTCTCGAGCAGCAGATGTATGTTAGCAAGGCGCTACTGCTGAGTGTGGGCCTGATGACAGACTCTGAGCTACTGGAGCTACGTTCAGGTACACGATCATTGTTTCGTCCCCTGAAACACAAGATGTAGCAGCAGCAGTAACTATTTCACACAAACTGAAAGAGGTTGTTGCTTCACCGAGCTCTCCATTCGCTGCTGCGTGCCTCTTTCCTCAGAACTGCTTCAGTGTATGCTCGGTGGCATGCAGAGCCACCTGGACAGCAATGTGGTGCAAATCCGGCGTGTGGGCATGGTGGTGGGGGAGTGCCTGAGCGCTCGCATGGATATCCATGGAACCAAGCTCAAATTTGAGGTACAGTTGATTTGACATTAGCACAAAACAATGATGTAGCATATAACTAGGGCTGCTTTTGAATTCAAAGCATCAGCTGCATCCAAACAAGCACTCTTTCTCCCACAGAATCTTAAGAACCACATAATGTTGCATTATCTTTGCTTTCCACCTTCAAACCGTGACAAAGTAGCATTACCCCACATGATGCACAGCAGCTCTTACTTATGACAGATATCATGTCAGCCCAGTTGGCTTCAAAACATTTGATCAGTGACTTCACTTAAATGCCTTTATCAGACCTGTCCCTGACTTTGAGTTTCATTGTGTTGTAGTACGATCAGGACGAGGAAACTCAGGAGCTGCTTTCTCTCATGACTCCCACCATCACTAGTGACGAACCAGAGCCTGTACCTGTACATGAGTAGGTGTTCAACATCACTGTGACTCTGACATGAACGGAAATTGGGTGCATTTTATTTGGGGAAAGTTCCAAAAAATGTACAGTACAACTAGTAACCTTAAAGTTTTGTCTCAGAAATAAGGGGGGCAATTTGAAATTAAACCCTTAGTTAAAACATGTTGAAAATTACTCACCTGAAATTCAACTTGTGCTGCATCGTGTGAATGATATTTAATAGTTTAAATGTAAACAAAAAAAGTAAGAACTATTCTTACTTAATATTGAGTTTTATAGTGTAGTAAAAACCATATCACTTTTTCTCTTTGGGCTTTGACTTAATGGGATCTGTCATCTGCAGAGTTGATCCTCCACAAGAGACAGGGGAAGTGACTCCATCTGCTCAGGATACATCAGAGCCTCAGTCATCAAAGACGGATCAAGACTCTGACCTGGATAGGTGAGTATAAGTAAAGCAATACTGTTTAAAGTGTTGGCCATTTGTTGTTTGTAATGAAGCGATTACTTTGGTGTATATCTGACCTCGAGTTTGTTCTCGTTCAAGTGACGATGAGCTGACTCCCTACGATATGTCTGGAGAACAGGAGATGAGTAAAGCGGCGCCGCCCCGCTACCTAAGAGACTGTCTAGAAAGTACGGCTTCACAGGTCTTATCTCTTCCACTTAAGTGATGCAGTTGTTTAAAAATGTTTTGAGACTTATTTCCTCATCTCTCAACCCATCCAGCTTTAATATCGTCCGAGGAGCCTGTGCGCGTGGAGCTCAGTCTGAGAGTTGCTGAGAGCCTAGTGAGGAAGAACGTGTTTGCAACCAAAGAGGTGAGACTGCATCACCAAAGCAACACAACACTAAAAGGAACAGAGATTTCACACTAATATTCATATTTATTTGTTATTCTGTTTCAGATCAGCGTCAAGATGACTAAAGTTCTTCTTCACATCGAGGATAAATACAGCATTAATAGCTTCCTGAGGCTCAGACAGGCAGCGATGGTGGCTCTCGCTGCCACTGACTCTATCCCTGTATGTTCTCCTCCTTCACTCTCAGCTCTGTGTAGCTTCCTATTGAAAGTATTTGATTTGAAATGCATTTTTTTATATCTACTCCGTCTCGTTGCCAGGTGACGGAGTATTTGACCGCAGAGTTTTATTCTTTAAACTACAGTCTTCGCCAGCGGCTGGATATCTTGGAGGTAAAAATAACGGCTTCTCTACTTTTTAATAATTGCTATGTATTTTCACCAATCATTTGATTACTGCTACAAGTGCGTTGTTGTACTTACTCTTGCTTACACTTTATAAGGTCCTGGCTCTGGCCGCTCAGGAGCTCTCCAAACCAATCACTGAAAAAAGAGTTCCATCCATAGGCTCTGCTGCCATCGCTGATTTGTCTCCATACCCAGGTGACAACCCTGTCCACTGGAGACAAGTAGTGGAGCAGCGGATTCAGGGCAAAACCAAACGCCTCAGCAAGGTACTTGGAGTAGAAAGACATTGTTATCTGCCTTTCCAGTAACTGAGTGAAGTCTGACCCCTGAGCTTTCCATTGATTCCTCATATGACTACAGGGTGCCACACAACCTCCTGCTAAGGCCACTCCTAACCGTTATGCACCTGTTGCTGGACACTTCTTTTTTCCTCTACTGAGGAATTATGACAAGTAAGTGTGTAAAATAAGTTGTAAGATTATATTTTCATGCTTAAGTGTTGGCATTTTTTTTTATATTAAAATGTACTTTTTTTCTGCAAGGCCTCAGGTGACCTTTGACCTGTTGGGCAGTGACCACCTGGTGCTGGGAAGGCTGATCCACACCTTGGGCCTCTTCGTGCATCTGGCAGTCAACGCACCGGTAGTTTTTTAACAACTAACAACGATCCATGCTATGATGACTTGTTTAATTATATATAACTAGAGCTTGATATATATATATATATATATATATATATATGTATCTCAGCTTGATGTTGTTTAGTTTAGACATTGTAGCTTTTCAGTTTTCTGAATAGTATGTTATTGTTTTTTATGATCAGTGTATCTGTGGCCTGTATCAAAATCTGAACCACAAGTTTCGTGATTATAAAACACATTTTTTTGTTTGAATTGTTTTCCATGGTTTCATAGTTTCAATATATAAAAGACAAAACACTGAGATTATTGTGGCTGATCGTGTTTATCTCAATATATTTATACATTATATGATTACAACAATCTACCCACGTATGTTTTCTCTCATTCAGGTAGCTGCGCAGATGGGTTGTGCTTTGCTTGACTTTGTGTGGGCAGTGCGTTACCATGCTGACCAGTAAGTATCCTGTATAATCAGTGTTTTTGTCCCTGTACACCAGGAGCCATTAACAACACTGTAGCATATTATTGCTAACACTGACTAGAAATACACTCGAGATGCTGCACTCACGTGCTCTGTTATTGTCTTATTTCAGTCTGAGCTTAAACCTGAAATGTGTGTGTGTTGAAGGATGGTGAGACGAGGCGTCCTCTTCGCTGTCTGCTCTGTGTTTCTGAGCATGCCCAGTCAAAACCTGCTGTTGGACCTCAGCGATCAGCTGTTTGAGACCAGAACCTGGCTGGCAGGTAAAAAAAAATGCGGAATGTGGATATAGAAATGATCAGATTTTATGGCCAATAACTATATTTCATTAATCTGTATTTATAACGTGAAAGTATTTTAAAAGACATTTGTTCTTGCTCAGTTTTTACGGGATGACAATTTCAAAGTTAGTGTTGAATTCAGTGTTTATACATGTATAAAACAAAAAGTAGTTTACATGTTACCAAAATAGATTAACAATAAAATCATGGTTCTTATAAATGGACTTGCACCTGCATAATGTCATCCTGTCAGGATGTCCACTGAATTACTCATATCCACACACACACACACACACACACACACACACACACACACACACACACACACACACACACACACACACACACACACACACACACACACACACACACACACGCACACAGCTGGACTGACGATTTCTGGGAAGAAGATGAGGAACCAGGATGTCCTGTACGCAGACTCCCTGTGACGTGATTGGCTCATCGTCAGCTGGATTTAGTTCCTTTTCAAACCCTCTGAGGATTAAAGTAGTTTCACATTGATGCGAGGGACATGTTGTATTGTTAACTGTGCAGAGAAAATGACAGAATTAGAGTTTTACTTCTTGAGATGTAAACATTTTTGGGTTCCCACTATTGATCCTTATTTTAGGGTTTCCCACATTCTTCTAATATAATCGAAACTTTAGCCCTTAAAAGTTTTAAATACATTAAAATATAACATGTTAGGTCTTCAATATGTTTAGGTAGAGCTTAAATGTGTAAAGTTCATTTAGCCCTACTTATCTTTTTTTCCAAGAGAAATGTTTGGCGGCATGCATCGTTTGGAATGTCTGTGTATTGTAGTTCTTTCTCAATGATACAGATATTATCACACTGTAAGAAAATCACAAACAAGACCTATTCAAGGAACTGATAACTCGTTGTCTACAAACCCCCTGGTCAGAATTGATCGCAGTACACTGGGTTTAGCTGTGGGAAAGACTCAGTAGTTTGAGAGAAAATATGACATATTGAGTGTATTTCTGTACTTGGCAATTTCAACTCATCTTTAATTATGGGGAATTGTAAGTAATTCTGGGACTCTGATATTCACTCGTATCAGTCGGGATGGACATTGGTATAACATTCTCTAATACTGTTCCTTAGAAATTCTTACATTTATCTAGTTGCTTCTTGAAACCTGCAGAAACCCTGTTATTAATGTTGTTTGTATCGACAGACGTGGCCGAAGGAGACCCGGATGCAGACTGCCGCAGTCTGGCTATACAGAGTCTGGTGCTGCTGGATAAAAGCCTGAAGAAACAGCTTCAGGATCCACAAGCAATTAGTCTGGAATCATGATCACAGCATCAAGAATAAACAGTAAAATGTCACACAAAGCTTGCCCAGGCTGTGGAGTCAGGACTCCCTGCCCTGCCTCCTCTTCGATTCTCTCTGGAGAAGCTCGTCCTTGGTGGATTTGGTTGGAGCTCCCCCACAAGCTCCTTGAGAGCCGCATTTTCTTTTTGGAGTGACTTCCTGCTCACATTGGCACTTGGAGACGACTCCTGGTGCAGACTAACCTTGGCATCGCTGCTTCAGAGCTTGTTCCCTCTTTTGTGAGCTGCGCCAGTCAGTGTAATAAGTGCGTCTGCACCTTTTGGTCGCCTCCTTTTGCAGAAGCTTGTCATGGACTGCTTTTGATGTTCTTGTAATTTGGGATGTGTTCCAACATTGTTTGAAAGTTGAAGTTAAATATTTTCATTTAATAAATTCCAAAATAGCAAACATTGTAATTGTCAAGGTTTTATTGTGGATCAGTCAAGAACCTTTTTTTTTCAGCATCACTTTAACATTGAGGTGTTCTTTGATCATTTTGGTTTTCATTTACTAATAAGCATAAGATTCTTTTTAAGTTTTCTCAATCTTATTTTAAATAGATATTCATACTTATTTTAAAATCATTTGCAGATAGTGGCTTGTTGAGTACATTTTTATTTTTCTTTTATAAATCTTGATTGGTCTGTATTGAAAATTAACCAAGGACTCAATTAACTCAATTAACCAAGGACTAACCCTCAAATATTGTGCTCAACAATTCTGAGGTGTACTTTTCTTGAGTATTTCCATTTTTTGCTTCAGATATTTATTCATTGTACTATATTATATTACTTTCATTTATTCAAAAGAGGCAATGTACATTACAAACAAGGAGACAGAGAACAAACAACCGACAAATGGACAAGAAACGTACATAAATATTCTATTATAAATGTATTTCATAGCTTCAGTTAGGCCACTGCTAACTTTGCCAATTCAGAATTTGAAAACAGATATAATATAAAATATGCAGCATTGTTATAAAGACAATAAAATCAGTGGCTTATGATTACAACATTAAATAAAAGCAAATTTTCCCCTGCTACTTAGTCTATAGGGTTTTATATTGTATTTTGTTTACATTGTATATATTGGTTTATTTTTTGTTGTGCACTGGTTGCTGGTTGTACATCAAATTCGCCTTGAAGTTTGATAAATATTTTCTTTTAAAGACAACTAAAGCTGCACAAACCAAGCAAGAGCAGCAGAGGAACCCAGCAGCCAGCAGGGGACAGCCTCAGGACATCGCATGGAAACAGAGGCGGATCCAGAGGGGGGACAGAGTGACAGCTCACCTTCAAAGTAAAAGTTCAGGAGGCCGGAGGTTTGATTTGATTAATGAGTAATGATTAATTACTCCTCTTGCTAGTTGATGGGAACAATAAAATATTTGAAATTTTTTTCTCTGAAGTCTGTATCAAAAGCAGCATAGATTGACATGGACATTTGTCCATCTTCTTTATGTGCTTTGATTCACATAGGGACCAGCAGGTGGTGTGGCCTAGTTGTTAGAGCGGCAGTTTACCGATAAGAAAGTCCCGGGTTCAAATCCCACTCTCTCCCATCTTCATACTGGCAATAAAATGAACTCTTACAATTGGCATTGGTTTCAATCACTTAATATTTCCAAAATATCTTACACTATTTAAATTAATTAAATAAAAAAACAGGAAAACATTTAATTTATATCAAATAAAAAAAAACAACAACTGCGCAATGGACTTCTGCGCAGGATGTGCGCATGATGTGCGCAGTGGGCTTGTGCGCAGGATGTGCGCAATGGGCTTCTGCGCAGAATGTGTGCAGTAGGCATCTGCGCAGGAAGTGTGCACGCAGTTTTTTTTTTAATTATTTAATTTAATTTAATTTAATTGTTTTTATATTTAATTTTATTTAGTTTTATTTAATTTTTATTTAATTTTTATTTTTTTATATTTCATTTCATTCACAATTTCAATAGGGCCTCACTGTCAGTGCTCGGGCTCTAATAAATGAAATAGTGTGACATTTTTATCCCTCTCTCAGTCCATCACTTTGATTCAGATTAAAAGATTTCTGGTGAAAGATATCTCATGAATGCTGCAGAGCAGGGGCGTTTCTAGGATTGAAAGAAAGGGGGGGCTTAGCCCCTAAGGATGCTGAATGTTCGCGCGCACTGCGCCAATTTTTTGGGGCTCATTTGGGGCTGCGGATATCCATGTTTCATACAGTTCATAGATTGGTTCAATCAGAAAGAGTGTGATTTTTCTCTGTATCTTTGCTTGCATTCATTCAGTATAAGATAACAGAAGAGACAGAATTTCAGGGTCGTTGTGATATTTGACAACACAAATATGAACTGATTATAAACAACAACATTCTATAGGCACTGATATTATTGTTTTAAAATACTAGAGATAGATATTAATGCAAAGAATAGAGAGCTGTCGATAGTTATTTCTTACATTTCAAATTTGCTCGTTCACACTCTTGCTCACTGGAGACATTTTCTAACAAAATAGCTAGCTAGCTAGCTTAGTGTTAACATAGCTCATTACAATACTCCCTTTCATTTGCCTCAAGTAAACCTAAATTTAAGCAGGTAACAATCATTAACAACTACAGATAGCCACATTCTGTACCTACCTGTACTTACAATTTCACTCCGTGCATCATTTACTATGAGCTAAACTCCTTGGCTGTAATGGCAGAGTGAGAAAGCCAGCGCAGCAGCGATGCAGACTCCAAAAGGATCTCCAGTAGTAAGAATCTAAAACAGTAAAAATTAACTCTGAGATGTTTTTGAAATCTGACCTTCAAAATCTTACTTTCATGCCGTGTGTAAGGTAGGGCAGTCGGTGGATGAACAGAATGTGTGTCCATTCATCGTTGAGGAAGATATCAGGAAGTCCTACTGACAAACATTGTTGTGCATTTTAAAGAACAAAGTATTTTCATGTGAGAGAACCAGCATTTCAATGAAAACTAGGGCTGCGCAAAATTATCAAAATCTCATACCCTCTTGTAGAAGTCATTTCATATCCAGTTAGTCATATGTATTGTAATTGGTCATCCGTCTCCGTGATTCTTTAGGTTTTGTTTGAGCTCTGAGCTGTATTACTCTCATCCATAGACACCTATGAAGGTATTTTCTGCTGCAAAACACTTGTGCAATGGAATTTGTGGTTGTAGAAAATCGTCTTTTCTTAAATGTTCTCCATACAGTGTGACATGAACCTCTTGATAAAATAAATTTAAACTATTTAAGTCTGAATTTTGTTTGGAAATATCCTGGGTTGTATAATGTTCACATGTTCGTTTGTGATGAAATACTGCGGCTAAGAGTTACACGACGAAATGAACAATAGAGAATTAAATGAAACAAAATACATTTTCTACCATCACACAATGTGTATGTGTATGTATGTATACATGCATATGTATATAAACATATATGTAAGTATATATTGTTTATAATATAATATTATATATTATATATTATATATATATATATATATATATATATATATAATATATAATATATAATATATATATATATATATATATTAATACTAAGACAAGAAGGTGATAAGACAGGAGCCATTAAAAAATTAAAGATCAGATGCTGCAAGAATGACGCAATTAAAAGTCCACCAAAATTAAACATCCTGTTTTTATTTACCAAAATAAATGATCGCAAAACTTCCTCATCAGTAGGTGGTTCTATCACCATAGCAACCAGATGCTAAGATTTGAAATAGAAGATTATTTTTGATTGACAGGGACACTCTCTCAATAACTCCTTTGATGCTTTGATGAACAGCATCAAAGTTGGTATTTTGATAGGAGACCTCTGATTGGCTGTTGATTTCTTTAAATACTGTTAAATTTTAAGACAGTTGCTATTGCACTCTGACCTTGACTGAGGTAAGTCATGTCTCACTCTCTCTCTGTATTTACCCAGCATGCTAACCAATACAATTCAGGCTCATTATTCAAGTTTGAAATTAAACCACTGTATAATTTGAAGCTTCTGCTGTTACATGTTGATAATGTGCTGTTTTCTGTTGCTTTTATGACAAATGTGAAAATATTGTTGCTGGCTTCTTTTGTGTTATCTGCTGCTTATCTTAATGAGTGATATGTGTTAACGTAATGCTAAGTAGCGTTAGGTCGCCGAGGCCAGGCAGAGCGAGGCATTGTGGACAAAGCACCTGTAGCACCAGGATATTTTCACATTTCACATCTTATTCTACCAAAGAATGTGATTTTTGTAACATTGGGAAGATTAACCTTGGTGTTTAACAATGGCTTGGTGCCATGGTGATTGATGAGGGAAGTTATATTTCAAAAAGATTTTTTGGTTAATGTGTAGTTTGAATGTGTTGAAGAACAAGTTGACGGAAGCTTAAGTTAATGCTAGGAGCACATTACATGAGGTGTGTAGCTCCTTTAAGGGAAAAAACAATCCCTCTCCATTGGGTCTAATGTTATTTCAGAGAAAACTTTTCTGGAAGGAGCATCAACTTGCATAACTTGCTCACACTGTCCAATTTTTTTACTCTCACAAATTTCAAATATATCTGTGTGTCCGGCAAAGTCTTGGAATTCTCCCGGTGTCTTAATTTCACAGATAGGACTTATAGTTTGTGAATTATAGTTGTTTGAGTGGTGCACTCAGAGTTTAGATTCCTCTCTTCCCAGTGAGGAGAGAACCGGTGCTTTCAGTTGAGTTTCCATGGCAACCAGATACACAAGTAGCAGGAGGGGAGTCTCTCTCTCTCTCACTCTCTCACTCTCTCTCTCTCTCTCTCTCTCTCTCTCTCTCTCTCTCTCTCTCTCTCTCTCTCTCTCTCTCTCTCTCTCTCTCTCTCTCTCTCTCTCTCTCTCTCAATCTCTCGCTTAAACCAGCCAGTCTGTCTCTCTCTCTCTCTCTCATTCTCTCTGCGTGTGTCTCTCTATCTGTGTCAATTGTTTTATATTGAATGTTTGATTGATCAAATTCACCTAAATCTTACACACTATTTCATCCTGTCACCTGCAGACATAAAGCCTTTTGACTTCAAGTTCTAGACAAGAGCAGAAACTTCTTCGGAAAATAGTGCATCAACTCATCCAACAGCTTCTTCAAAAGATAGATCTACTCTCTGTGGTGAACCATGGAGAAACCAGATATTCTGAAGATCCTCAATGACGAACTCCTCACAGCCTACAGGAAGATCAATGCTCTTAAGGATGAGGTGTGGCAGCTGCAAGACCAGCTTCAAGACAGAGATGAGTTCATAAAGATGGCGGTGGAGAAGGAGAAGGAGAAGGAGAAGGAGAAAGAGAAGGAGAAGGAGAAGGAGAAAGAGAAAGAGAAAGAGAAGGAGAAGGAGAAGGAGAAGAGGAAGGAGATTGAGACCGAGACCGAGAAGGAGAATGAGATCCAGGCCCTGACGGAGAAGGTGGAGCAGCTGGAAAACCAGCTGAAAGAGAAAGATGTTGTCATAGCGAAGGAGGTGAAGAAACGGCGCGCTCGCCTCAGGGCCTATCTTGACTGCCTTGCTGAGCTAACTGACTGTCAGGCCAAGATGAAGATGATGGAAGCAAGGCTGCACCAGGAGCCACCTCAGCCTGATACAGGATGTAGCAGTGAGGTGGAGGTGGAGAAGGAGAAGGAGAAGGAGAAGGAGAAGGAGAAGGAGAAGGAGAAAGAGAAGGAGAAGGAGAAAGAGAAGGAGAAAGAGAAGGAGAAGGAGAAAGACGGTGCTTGCTTCAGGGCCGAAAGGAGACAAAACTGCAGCAGGAGACAACTCCCACTATGGGACTGAGCTACAGAAATGAGGAGGCCGAGATGAGCTGGAGGAGAGAGAAGAGGTGGAGAAGCCCCCGCCCTCACCCTTTTTCTACTCCTCAAAACAAACCCCTCCCCTGTCCCCCTTTGTACATATTTGAAATGATCTAATGATGTGTTGTAAATATGTTAAACTTTTTGAATAAAAATAACTAGTACAGTAACATCTACCTCTGTCTTTCTGAATATACATACAGGATTCATTGATCAATTAACACAGTGTTGGAGTGAAATTAATTATATAAATTATATTACAGTAGGGATGTGGTGGTCTAACTATAAATACATTTGATTTTCATTAAATCATATATATTCGATGTATTTAGTGATTTTATTTTCAAATTGTTGATTTAACGATAAAGTCGTTTTTTCCAATTGCACCTAAAGCCTTTTTCGTTTTTCTGGTAATGATACACCTGTCAGAGCATTAGAGTGAGGTGTAATTTCCCTATTTTAAAGTGGAAATTGTAGTAAACTAACAGAGTGAGAGAGTGTATATCACAAAAAACAAAGCTGATGATTTGAGGTTAAAGACTTGTCACCTGTGTATTTGCATGTAATACCCGTTTCGAAGTCAATCTATAGGTCTATCAAAATCCCCCCCATCCTCACCCATGAGTTCGGACCCAGCTCCTGTGTCCACTGGTGTCCTTCTTCCACCCATGGCAGCGTAGTGCCGTGGGGCTGGCTCATCCCTGTGGCCCAGGGAGCGCATTTCTCCGCGCTGGATCAGGGGTAAATGATGCTGGTCTTCACAGGTGACCTACGCTAACCTGTAGCAGCCACCCCCCCACAGGAGATCATGGGCTTGTGTGTGTGTGGGGCAAGGAAAGGAGGCGGGCCGCTTCTCCTGGCGCTCCCGGTGCTGCCGGTGCGTCACTGCGGTCAAGTGAGCAGACGTTCGTCTTTTCGTGGTCAAGTGAGCAGACGTTCGTCTTTTCCTGATTTCAAGTGCGCCCGTATTACAGAGTGTACGGTAGTCCATGATACGGAGCGAGCCAATCTTTTATGCTACTGTAAAATCCCTTTATTCCATAATTTCTGACAAAGGCTGACACAGTTGTGCTCAGGACCATCCAGACTGTACACTCATTCAGTATCAAGCATATTTACTGTATCATTTTGGAGAAATTCAGCCTTAAAGTTCATTATTTTGAATTGAAAAAAGCATTATGTGCAAAATGTACCCTTCCGTAAAATCCCTTTATTCCATAATTTCTGACAAAGGCTGATATAGGTGTCCTCAGGACCATCCAGACTGTTCACTTACTCAGTATCAAGCATATGTACTGTATCATTCTGGAGCAATTCAGCCTCAAAGTTTAATATTTTGAAGTGAAAAAGGCATAGTTCCTTTTTTTTTGTTGAAATAAGCATTATGTTCAATATTTACCCTTCTGTAAAATCCCTTTATTCCATAATTTCTGACAAAGGCTGATACAGGTGTCCTCAGGACCATCCTGACTGTTCACTTACTCAGTATCAAGCATATTTACTGTATCATTCTGGAGCAATTCAGCCTCAAAGTTTATTATTTTGAAGTGAAAAAGGCAAAGTTCCTTTTTTTTGTTGAAAAAAGCATTATGTTCAATATTTACCCTTCTGTAAAATCCCTTTATTCCATAATTTCTGACAAAGGCTGATACAGTTGTGCTCAGGACCATCCAAACTGTACACTCACTCAGTATCAAGCATATTTACTGTATCCTTCTGTAGAAATTCAGCCTCAAAGTTCATTACTGTATGTATATATTTGTATTCTATTTTATTCTATTTAGTTATATATTGTTGTTTTTATATTGTTGTTTTAAGTTAAAGTGCACCAATGACACCAAGGCAATTTCCTGTTTGTGCAAATATACTTGGCAAATAAAATAATTCTGATTCTGATTCTGATTCTGATTATTTTGAATTGAAAAAGGCAGCCTCAAAGTTCATTTATTTTGAATTGAAAAAGGCAAAGTTCCTTTTTTTTTGTTGAAAAAAGCATTATGTTCAATACTTACCCTTCTGTAAAATCCCTTTATTCCATAATTTCTGAGACAGGCTGCTACAGTTGTCCTCAGGACCATCCTGACTGTACACTCACTCAGTATCAAGCATATTTACTGTATCATTTTGGAGAAATTCAGCCTTAAAGTTCATTATTTAGAATTGAAAAAAGCATTATGTTCAATACTTACCCTTCTGTAAAATCCCTTTATTCCATAATTTCTGAGACAGGCTGGTACAGTTGTCCTCAGGACCATCCTGCCTGTACACTCATTCAGTATCAAGCCTATTTACTGTATCATTTTGGAGAAATTCAGCCTTAAAGTTCATTATTTAGAATTGAAAAAAGCATTATGTTCAATATTTACCCTTCTGTAAAATCCCTTTTTTCCATAATTTCTGAGAGAGGCTGCTACAGTTGTCCTCAGGACCATCCAGACTGTTCACTCACTCAGTATCAAGCATATTTACTGTATCATTTTGGAGAAATTCAGCCTCAAAGTTCATTTATTTTGAATTGAAAAAGGCAAAGTTCCTTTTTTTTTGTTGAAAAAAGCATTATGTTCAATACTTACCCTTCTGTAAAATCCCTTTATTCCATAATTTCTGAGACAGGCTGCTACAGTTGTCCTCAGGACTATCCTGACTGTACACTCACTCAGTATCAAGCATATTTACTGTATCATTTTGGAGAAATTCAGCCTTAAAGTTCATTATTTAGAATTGAAAAAAGCATTATGTTCAATATTTACCCTTCTGTAAAATCCCTTTTTTCCATAATTTCTGAGAGAGGCTGCTACAGTTGTCCTCAGGACCATCCAGACTGTTCACTCACTCAGTATCAAGCATATTTACTGTATCATTTTGGAGAAATTCAGCCTCAAAGTTCATTTATTTTGAATTGAAAAAGGCAAAGTTCCTTTTTTTTTGTTGAAAAAAGCATTATGTTCAATACTTACCCTTCTGTAAAATCCCTTTATTCCATAATTTCTGAGACAGGCTGCTACAGTTGTCCTCAGGACCATCCTGACTGTACACTCACTCAGTATCAAGCATATTTACTGTATCATTTTGGAGAAATTCAGCCTTAAAGTTCATTATTTAGAATTGAAAAAAGCATTATGTTCAATACTTACCCTTCTGTAAAATCCCTTTATTCCATAATTTCTGAGACAGGCTGCTACAGTTGTCCTCCGGACCATCCAGACTGTTCACTCACTCAGTATCAAGCATATTTACTGTATCATTTTGGAGAAATTCAGCCTTAAAGTTCATTATTTAGAATTGAAAAAGGCATTATGTGCAAAATGTATCCTTCTGTTAAATCTCTTTGATCCATAATTTCTGACAAAGGTTGCTACACTTTGGCTAATCCTCACTCCATTCACCCATATGTAACTTAAATGCAATATTGTGTGTATTTCTTTCGTTCATTTTGGAGTAAATAAAAATTTCCATTTCCCTTGCTAATTTCCGTGTGCTCTCTCTGTCCTTGAACATCAGCAAGGTTTGCAAGGGGATGGAGGTGGGAGAAAATAATTGTTTATATACTTCTGTATGTATGATGTTTCATTTTCAATTGTGAAAACCAATAAATAAAGTGAAAAAATGAGTAGTATACCCTTTATTTATTGATTTATTGATTTAATATTTATGTATTTATTCATTTTTATATTGTAGAGTCCTCGTTTACAGAGGACAGGGAACTTCTCCTTCGTTTAACAACTTTTATTAACATTTACACGGACATGTGCACTACTCCTTTCAATTTCTCCTGTCTTCCCCAAACAGCCCCATCCTATTCGTCTAAACAATCACATGTCCCCCCCCCCGACCCCTTCAGTGACAGTCAGGATCTCAGAACACTCCTTAAACACAGTGTTTTACTGAATAACGTCAAACCCCCATATAAACATAAAACCCACATATAAACATAAAACCCAGTCCGTTACACTATATTTAATTTTTTTTTTAATTTAAATTTAATTAATTAATTAATTAAATTACTTTTTTATTTTATATTACAGTAGGTAACTTTACACTGAATAAGCGCATGGGCGGTATTATAACACCTGAATTGCTCTTCCAACGAGGTGGAGGAATGGCGCCCACACGAGGGTAAGTTGCCCTTGCAAATATTTCTTATGGCTACTTGGGCTCAAGTGACATGGGATGTTGACAGTATTAGTAGCTAAATAGCGCCATCCTATCCTTTTTTTTTACTATTTGTGACAGGCGGACCCCGCTAGTTTATAACTATTACACTGTGGTTATTATAAGGGAATTTAGTTATTTTCTGAATTTCTAAGTTTATAGGCTACAGCAGCCGACTATGCGCAGCCGGGCCTACAGAAACACTTCAAGAAATACAGCAGCATAACACAATATGTTTTTCTTTTGTTCACTTTAGAGTCTTTGTGTTCTCTACGTTTGGAAAGGTAAGCAAGCCCACTCCAGCCAAATGTAGGCCTACTTTTAATTAATACATTTAATTGTTTTCCCCTGGATTATATGTTGTTCATTTCATCCAAAGCCCAACAAACGGGTGTTTGGAGCAGGCACGGCGGCAGGATCTCAATTTCGGGTGAACCAGAGCAATTTTGGCCTATTCATTACAGATATTAAGTCAATGGCGCAGTATTTCACTGGGCGCATTATCAAGATAGTAATCTGTGTCTCTTTGGGCGGGTGCCCAACGCACACACACTGCCTAGACACACACAGAGCACCGCACCGCACATATGTAAACGATTACAAATAAACGTCATTTATGTTTTTCTCTCTTGTGCGAGATGACCCGGTGCATAAAGATAGTTAATGAAACGCGCGGCTCCCAGTCCCGGAGTCAGTGTGCGCGCGTGCGTGCGTGCGTGTGACAGCTGAGATTTGGATGTGTACAAGAGTCCAGATCATTAATTACATTAGATCCTGACCGATCACATGTGTGGAGATTAATGATCGGGGAGTAACAGATTACATGTAACGGCGTTCCGTATTTAGAATAAAAAACACGAGTAACGGTATTCCGTTATAGTTACAGTTTAAATTGGTGTATTTACTTTCTTTCCCGAGAGCCCCCGCTGACGGGGGCTACAGCGTCCCCTATAAATTAAAAACTTCTCAGGGCAGTTAGACAAGCACGAATATAAGTCATATGACATACATTAGTCGATTCAAGACAATTTTAATTTTAATTTCCCTAATTTCTGAGCTGTGGAAATTAATAAAGTTAAAAGAAATTGAAGAATGTTGACCCTTGGATGTCATTTTTCTTTAAATAGTATCAGTTGCAGGACAAAACGTACCACATTGTGTTTTGTGTATTTGCATAACTTATTCTCTGAAGACAGTAATGAGATCGCTCTCTAATGCAAGTGTTAACTAAAATCAGTGTCCCAGATAAATACGTTCAAATAGACAATTTTGAAGTAAGCTTAAAGTAATCCAAAAGTATTTAGAATACATTACTTTACTTGAGTAATCCAAGGGAATACATTACAGATAACATTTCAGGACATGTAATCTGTATCTGCATTTATTGATTTCTTTTAAGCACCGCGGTGCTGGACAGCTCCCGTTAACAGCTTCTTCAGTGTGATCTTAAGGCACTCCAAAGAAGCCAGTTAAGAACGCGCATGGGAAACATTCTTAAGAGTGCTCTTAAGTCCTTAAGTACAATCTTACTTGGGAAAATGACATATTGTCTTTGTTTTACAGTCCAGAAAACTTGAAAAAACTATTGAGGATATAGTGACTGTCATTGACAAGCGTCGTGCCTCAGGCCATGATGAGACTTTTTGGGGTGAAATCTGCCATGACCTTGGTATTACAAATTCCAACATAAACAGGACAAGGCTCAAAGATGGCTATCTTCGATATAAAAAGGTAATGGTTTCACATTCTCACTTTGACATTTCTAAAAGCCTGTGGACATGAACCTTTAAATAGTCAAATTCATAGTTCATATAGTGTCAACATTTTGTATTGTCATTATTTGTCCATAAATTTCTTAGAGAAAGAAAATGTTTATAAACTGAGAAACTAAGTTGACAAACCGCTGTGTTGCTTGGTCCAGACTCAGTAGGCAGAATGAGTAGCAATAGAACATAGCTTGATGTTACAACAGAACAATTTTCTTTACACACCCACTCAGCAAGTAACTTTACTTATTTATGACCTTTTTGTAATTAATTGCATAATTTGTGTGTTGAACGCTAAGCACAACCACAATGAAAGATAACTTATGCACATGTTGCATGTGAGTTTCCAGAGGCTCTAATATTTGGCACCACAAATGAAATCTGCCAGTAAAAATCCTATTGCCCCACTGTACTAGCTGTTTTCCAAGGTAATGTAATGTGTTATGACTGACTGTTTCATCTCTTTCTAGGAAAATGTGTCCGCTAGAGTGAACCTGCCCACACCTGTCCAGAGTCCTGCAAAAGAGACCACACCACCTGTGGAGGTAACATAAGAATTAAATCTTTCAGTAGTAAAGACAGAAATATGGAGATGGGTGTTATGATACATGAAAAATAATTGAGTGTCTTACATTATTTAACATTCAAAGTGCAGTAATATAAATTATCAGCCTTTAAAAGAATAACTCATATTTTAATTGTGTTTCATCGCTATTTGCAGATTGGATCCACAGTCGCCTTAGATGAAGAAAAATCATCAAGTGAAGAGTACTCAGTAGGCAGAGTGAGTAGCAATAGAACATAGATTGATGTTACAACAGAACAATTTGCTTTACACACCCACTCAGCAAGTAACTTTACTTATTTATGACCTTTTTGTAATTAATTGCATAATTTGTGTGTTGAACGCTAAGCAAGACCACAATGAAACATAACTTATGATATCATTTTTTAAATTTGGATAGATTCAATGGATTTCCAATCATTTTAAAATGTTTGACAGTATATACATGAACGCCTAATTTACATGGTTACAGGCACATGTTGCATGTGAGTTTCCAGATGCTCTAATATTTGGCATCACAAATGAAATCTGCCAGTAAAAATCCTATTGCCCTTGACTGTACTAGCTGTTTTCCAAGGTAATGTAATGTGTTATGACTGACTGTTTCATCTCTGTCTAGGCAAATGTGTCCGCTAGCGTGACCCTGCCCACACCTGGGCCAAATGTCCAGAGTCCTGCAAAAGAGACCACACCACTTGTGGAGGTAACACAAGAATTAAATCTTTCAGTAGTAAAGACAGAAATATGGAGATGGGTGTTATGATACATGAAAAATAATTGAGTGTCTTACATTATTTAACATTCAAAGTGCAGTAATATAAATTATCAGCCTTTAAAAGAATAACTCATATTTTAATTGTGTTTCATTGCTATTTGCAGATTGGATCCACAGTCGCTTCAGATGAAGAAAAATCATCTAGTGAAGAGTACTTCACCCATTCATTACCGCCGCCACCTTGTTTTTTCTTCATTGACCAGAAGGATTGGACCAAACTGCGCAAAAAACAACACTGCCGCAGATTCAAAACACTGAACTGGACCTCTGTAATGGCCAAAGGAATACGGAGTGTTCATCCTTACTGCAGTTTTGGATTTAAGTGCCACAGTGTCAAATCCATCGGCTCTAAAAGAAGTGGCCCAGTCTTCACATGTTCTGGCTACTGTACTTTTGATGACTGCCCTGTAGAGGTGGTAATAAAGGTTCAAGAAGAGTCGTGTCTGAAGGCTGAGGTCATCTTCAGTGGTGATTTGGTCTGCCACCGATGGGACCAAATAAAAAGACGGCCGGTGCGAGGTGAGGAAAGGGATGCCCTGTCCCATACCCTTTCAACCAAACTGCCGAGGACTGTCTTCTTGGAGAGCATTGAGAGGCTGGATGAAACTGTTGTGGCATCAGGGTGCAGGGACAACGTCCCTGCAACTGGTGTCATGAAAACAGTGTCATGGAGTAAGAAAAAACAAAAAAGAAGACACAACAATGAGATGATCAGCCTCCAGAAGATGGTGGCTGAAGAGGAGGCAGAGGCAGAAGGAAGGGTGATCCAGAACATCGGTCTTTACCCTAAAAGTGTGATGCTGTATTCTGTAAAAACACTTAATATTTTCTTTGACCGGTGCAAAGAAGATATTGTGTATTTAGATGCAACAGGCAGCATTGTACGGAAGGGAAAAGGAGAGACGTCACCCTTCTACGTCTATGAGTTGGTCGTGAGACACCCAACTAAAGGATCTTCCCCTCTCCCTGTGGCAACATTTATCACCAGTGACCACACCACAGCATCAGTCTCACATTTCTTAGGGTCAGTGGTCACAGCCTTAGTAAAACTTCATGGTCGACAAGCCAAATCAAGGCCAGTAATGTTAATTTGTGACGGGTCAGTGGTTCTGCTGCAGTCACTTGCGTATAATTTCTGTGGAGTGAGTCTTCAGGAACTACTCTGCAGATATTTTGCAGTTGTGACTGGACAAGCAACAAATGATGCCATAGGTCTACCAATACTCCACCGATGCTTGAGCCACATCATGAAAAATGCTAAGGGGCTTTGCAGAAAACAGTACGTGGTGTCTGTATATAAATATGCTTAAGATTTCAGACATAACAGCATTATGACATCTCTGATAATGTTTTTTTTTTAATTATCCTTTGTAGTGCCTCCAAACATTACCTCTTTACAATGTTTGTGTTTGGACTCATGACCCGAGCATCAACTCTTAAGGAACTGGAGGAAGTTGTCATCAGTGCTAACGTGGTCTTCTCCAGTTCTCACAGTGGTCAAAATGTTGAGAAACATTTTCAAAATCTACAAATGCTTCTGACCAAAGCAGGACCATGTGCTGAGGATACTTCAATCAAAGAGCAAGACTATGAGGTATCTTTTCCTTAACTGCAACTGTTACATTCTTGCTTTGGATTTAGGTTTTTGCTGTACCTGACTAAGAAATGTGTCATTTCAAACACATTTGGCTTTCTAAATTCAAGCTCTAAAGGGGACAACACTGGACACAGATACAGCTGTGAACAGCATAACTCAAAAGTGTATGATGTATACACAGCTGGTTTTAAAAAACATGCTCCACGACACTCCATTCCTCAGCTGTTTGGGTCAGACTCTTGCAGTGTGCGGACCCAGCATTATGTCTAACTTGTGGAGGGGAGAGAGCTGTCAACTACAGTTATATACTTAGGGGGTCATTAGGGCCTCATACAACCACACTTAAAAACTTAACTATCCCTTTAAAGCTTTGTTCTTTTTTTTTACTTCTTTGCTAAACTAAACTCTTGTGTAGGCATGCATAAAAGTTTTATGTTTCATCTGTGATGTGTGAAAAACATTTTTCCACACACTCTGCCAGCCACTGTAGTGTCACCTGCCCTGCACACACTCTTTCTTAAACAATCTTATAGATTAGTTAATTTTTTTTCTAGAACGATGTTGGAACAACGCCTTTCACGCAGCATTTTGAAGAAGTCATTAAGACGGAAGTATGTGACCAGGAAGGTGATTCAAACATCTACTTCTGTCCAACCTTCATCCCGACATTGATGAAGTACTTTTTACCTCAGGCTGGCCTATGGTCTGGCTTACTCCTGGGTTAGTCCTGTTTAATTGTTTTTATTAATCTATATGCTTATTTTAATATATTTAAGTAAATTAAATAAAAAATTTATGTTCCATCTTCTCCCAGGTGATCTAGGTCGTCATGGATCAGGCCCAGTATATGACAGTCTGACTAAAAAGTACAGTAGAGCTGCCTGTAAATCACAACAGGTACAATAAAGCTGATCATCTGTTAATGAAACTGAATATTACTTGCACATTTTCATGCTGGATATTACACATGATAAAATAAACCAAATGAATGAAGACATTTCGATTTGATGCAATGTTTATGTTGAACCCTAGAATTACACTCTGGACAACAAAACGCAGGGAATAATGGAAAAAAGCCAATGGGACCTCAAACACATCCGTTTCCAACGCAAAAAAATTACCAGACTCGATGACTTTGTGGACACCTACAAAGTCACACTCAAGGCCCTATTGAGGGAGTATGCTGACTCCCAGAGGAGAAAGAAAAAGGTAAGAAGTGCATATGCTGATCATAAATACTTCAATTACTAGTATTTTAGAAATGTGTGATTGTGCACCAGCCATTGCTATCCCAATTTCTAATTAAAGTAACCCCACCCTCATGCCAAACAACCACACAAAAAGTACAATCCACAAAATGTAATGCTTACACTATGGCTACAATAATCAAAATCAAGATAATTTTCCATTCAAAGTCACATGAAAAATAAGTAAAAAATGTTTGTAGTTAAATCTAATAATGTAGCATTGAACAATGCTAAATTGTGCTTCAAGAATACTACTATTAAATTAATTTGATATTGACAATATTTTGTTGATTTACTTTAGACACATCGGGTGGACGTGGAACGCTGGAAGAGCAGGAAACAGAGAAAACGAGGGCTGTATGTGTCTCGACTGAACACACCTTTTGTTTATAAACAACAGAAGAAGAAGGTAAGTGTTTTTGAGAGATTCATTGGAATTTCACAAGTGGATGCAGAATATGGTCATATTCCACTGTACAATAACACAATACCATACACAGTCCTGTATATTTATCTATATTCATCCTCCATACAGTTCTCTACATTTATTTTATCTGATCCTATTTCACTTGAATCTTACTTTATATATTTAGTTAGAGTTTACTGCTTACTGTTAAGAGTTTATTGTTTTACTGTTTACTTATATATATATTTAGCTAAGAGTCTATTGTTTATCTTATATTGTATTTTTGTATACCTCCTTTGTTTTGTATACAAGTGTCTGTATGCTCCTGGAAATTCAATTTCCTTGAGGGAGTCATCCCAAAGTGATCAATAAAGTGCGGTCTAAGTCTAAGAATAATGTACTGTGTCTGTCTATTTTAGAGAACATTGGCCAAAAAACCATCTAAAGCATCTGAAGATCATTCTCCATCACAGGCTCCATCACAGGTAATTTATTGAGGCAAAATGCTACAAATTGCAAGCAAAACAAACAAAGTAGAAATCAAAAACTTGATTTTACATGTTCTGATTTTAGATAAAAATGTATAAATGCATAAAGTGAAAGGGTTAATTTCCATTGCTTGCAATATGTACTTGAAATATTTCTATAACACTACTATTTCTATCCCTAGAGTCCACAAAGCAGCATACAAGCTCCACCAGCATCACTCAGTGATGATCTTCAATCACAGGTATGTCCAACATAGCGTAATTGTCAAATGTTATATTTCTTAATTATATTTTATATATTTTATTAAATTAACTCTAGGATGAAAAAAAAATTGGTTAATTGTTGCCGATTTAATATTCCAATTGATGTATATAATCCCTGATAATATTGTTATGTTGATTAATGATGTATCGCTGTGGCTTCAGGTGTTTATTAGTTATGTCACGGCAGTGTAGTGAGCGTGCCAATGCGTCCATTAAGGGATCGTCACACATTTATTTGTCTCGCCTTCCGTGTACACTATGCCAGCGACATAGATGTGGGCCTTTCTGAGCCAAGAGGTTGCTTTTTGTTAACAGTCTCTTAAAGTCCTTTAAGTTTATAAACACTCAAATCTTATCATTTATTCATCTTTTACTTTTTATCATTATATATCCTTATTATTGCATTGTGTAATTTAAGCAAGTCTGTTTATGTTTATTATTAATATTGCATATGATTAATATGCAAATTTCTGTTGATTCCTTATTGTAGTAACCACAGACAATATCAACAGAAGAGTTTATTCGGCAATAAATGAGGGGCATCTCAATGAGAGTGTGTGTGAACTGGACTCATTAACCCTTCACCATCCTTCCCCTTCTTACAGGACAACCTCTGTCTATTATTAATAGGTTTCAAGTTTGGTATTCTGTAAGCCAGCACCTGTTTTATACCCACTATAAAAAAAAGTCATAGCTTTTTATGATTTGCAGGTCACAGAACTGTGGGGAAAAAGGGACACAGAAGTGGTCGTTTCTGTGGTGCCCTCTCAATTAGGGAACAACTATGTTATCCACCACAGTGAGTTCAACACTCTAAGACCTCACCAGTGGCTTGTAGGCGAGGTAAGTAGATTCATTAAAAGAACAGAACCACTTATCATACAGACATAAAAACTATGAAAGATGCAGTCAGCGATGATCGAGCAGACTATTACAGTACAAGCAGTTTGAACAATGTGTGATAGTGAGTCAAATATCATTGAAGAACAGCTCCATTAGCCACAACAATTGATATAAGTATGTGATTTAAATGTTTTTTGTTGACTTTGTGTTATACATAACAGAGAAGATGAACAGTAATCCATAAGGATCATATTTTCAGCATTTTAACTAAATGTATGACTTCACAACACTTTGTGTGTGTTCATAAAATATTCTCTGAAGGTCATCGAGTCCCTACTTCACCACACTGCCAGGAAACTGAATTTGGGAAGCACCATTTACGTTCTAAGCCATTATGTGGCTGGTGTGATCCTCTTTGGTAAGAGGGAAGAAGTTAGGAGACAGCCTATGTCAAAGGTAATATTTTTGTCAGGTACAAAAACAAAGTAGAATAGTATGTCAATTGTTTACAAGTTAGCTGTGTGTGTGTGTGTGTGTGTGTGTGTGTGTGTGTGTGTGTGTGTGTGTGTGTGTGTGTGTGTGTGTGTGTGTGTGTGTGTGTGTGTGTGTGTGGTGGGTGGGTGGTTGGGTGTGAATTAAGAGTAATCAGATAAAAACAATATTCCATTGAGCCTTTCAGTCAGTCATTAATTTATTTGTAGTTGCAATGACATATCTATCTATAAATTACAGGAACACACACACATACACGCGCTCATGCTTGCACGCTCCAGATTCTGGGAGATTGGATCTCATTTACGGGCGTCAGGGAGCCGCTATCAATACGTGGGATAGTTTGGATGTCTGACTTTGTAGTAAAAACACACGCAAAACAGATGTTGCACAGTCAAAGCACTAGTAAAATTAAATAACTAATTTTGTGTTTTGTTACAGACCGACTTTGACAACTATAAGGCCATTGTGTCCTTTATTAACATTGGCAATGTACACTGGAAGTTTCTGGTAAGTTGTTACTTAATACATCACAACTGCCTTCAATTCTCTGTATGTCATTACTAACTTCTAAATGATATTTCATATTTTCTCTTTTGGTTACAGTACATCAGTGCTGCAGATAGTACTGTCTATGTTGTTGATCCCGCACGCAGTGCTATCGAGCAGGCAGACTCAGACAACGCAGCAAAAAGATTGCGGTAATTAAGCAGATCTATCTGAACAGTGTGACTGAAGCAATTTCAAAACTGAATATTTCTTATATGTTTGCAAGATGTGTTTTCTTTAAATTAAAATATTTAAGTATGGATGCTATGTTGTGAATCATGCTTGCAGTAATCTGTTAAACAACATGTTAGAGGCAGCTTTACAAAACAGAAATGGGTAACAAGCAGAATTTATGCATAAGGCTGAACATAGGCAATATGGCAGAAAATACTTGTTCAATGTCCCACACATTAACAATGTCACCCATGCTAAACACCTAAAACAGTTAGAAGAGACTTGTGACCACTTAAAGACATCATTACCAACATATAATTTTTTTCAATCAAACTTGTTAACACCATTAGCCGAACAAGTGTTACATTATTTGTAATTCTGACCCCAAAATATTGGCCAAACAACCCCCTTTTTCTTTACTACGACATACATTGTTTTCTTGGGTGAATAATGTGTACATATTCCTTACATTAACCACTTTAAAAAAAATGTCCTTTCACAGTGAGTACTTCAACATGAGGAGGATCTGTCTGGGAAAAACTGACTGGGTCAATGTTAAGTGGAAAGGCGGTGTTCTGGAACACCCATTTCAGAGAGACGGGAGTAGCTGCGGTGTAATTGTCATCAAAGTAATACGAATATTTCTTGAAACATCAGCTTTATCTAAATGATCTACATTCATTAAGAATTTGGATCAATTTCTGTTTTATTGCAATTCCACGTCCTTTATTTTGCTAACTAGGAAACTTATGCAAACAGATGCTTTCTTGTGTGTTTAGATGGCAAAGGCAGTCATGGAGGCTTTTCCAAAAAAAGCAGAAATGTCATTTGGGACAGCTCCAAGATTGATGGCAGATGAGAGAAAACACCTGGCTCTCGAGCTCCTGGAAGCCTCAGGTGTGTAACAACTTATCTTAAATCTACAGTGACACGGTATTACAGAAAACACTTTGTAAACATATTCTGTATACACTAAAACAAGTCAATCATTATTTTATTTATTATAAGTACAATTGTTAATGGTGGCAGTAGTGGTAAATCTAATATTTTCAACTTTATGTTAGTGTTTAACACAGAGACCAGCTGTGCCATGTGCTCAGCAGTCAAACCACCAATTAAAGGGCCTGACTTAACAAACTGGGTAAGTTGTTTAAAAAAAAAAATCTGCACATTTTGTATGCCTTGTTTTAAAGTGGATGACAGCAAGCAAGAGCCGAAAAGGATGAGAAATGACGACAGACAATCATCTGTGCTAGGATAACCTGAGGTTCACTCCTCAGACATAGGGATATGCATGTTTTCCTATCAAGAATTCCAAAAAGAAAGTGTGCATTAGATTGAGATTTCAACAATGACAACATTTTGATCAGGAGAATAATCAAATGAAGATAGTCATCAAAAGGTTGTAGAACAGAACATAATTACTTAGTGATTTCCATGAAGAAAGCAAAAACAACGGCTAAGTCAACCCTGTAATTTAATGTCATTCACATTTATAATGTCCTGTTTTACATGGTGGAAATGCATTTCTACACACATCAACCAAAATATCACACTGTGAAGCCATCACCATTTCTAGAGAAAGATCTACAAGTATAAAAAAATGTATCTGTATTAAGTGTTTCAAAGAAGCAATATTAGCTCAAAATATTACTTTGGGGATCATGGTTATCTGGTGTCCATCATGGCTAGATATCAAAGTTTATTCTTGCATGTGCTTAATTTGCCCTTTTACAGATTCAGTGTGACACCTGTTGCAGGTGGTTCCATGTCGAGTGCATCGACATGGACTCAGAAACATTTCAGCAGGCAGAGAAAAGTGAATGGTATTGTGTTATTTGTGAAAAATGAATAAACGAGTCGACTCCTTGCTAGCGGACAGTGAAGGTTACCTGCTTCAACAGTGCTTGAACGGAAACCTCTCATCTGTCTCCCACCACCTCGGCTCAGGACTTCTCCATCCGATCAATCATCCATCCTCCTCAATCATCTCACCCGAAACAAAACATCCAACATCCACCTCCGAGGAAACACCGTCCAAAAACAGCTAGCCCGACAGCTAGCTAACAGTTTGTTGTGCTAACGACACGAGACGCTACGTTTCAACCTCCAACACAGGACAACAACAACCAACGTTCGAACCATGTCTTCCCAAGTGAGACAGAACTTCCATCAGGACTGCGAGGCTGCAATCAACAGGCAGATCAACCTGGAGCTGTACGCCTCCTACGTCTACCTGTCCATGGGTTACTTCTTTGACCGGGATGACCAAGCATTGCACAACTTTGCTAAGTTCTTCCGTCATCAGTCGCTGGAGGAGCGTGAGCAAGCTGAGAAGCTAATGAAACAACAGAACCAGAGGGGGGGACGGATCTTCCTCCAAGATATCAGGAAACCAGAGAGAGACGAGTGGGGCAGTGGGATCGAGGCTCTTGAATGTGCCCTGCAGCTGGAGAAGAGCGTGAACCAGTCACTGCTGGAACTGCACAAGCTCTGCGCTGATCACAATGACCCACATATGTGTGATTTCATCGAGACGCACTACCTGGACGAGCAGGTGAAGTCCATCAAAGAGCTTGGAGACTGGGTGACCAACCTGCGTCGCATGGGAGCTCCAAGCAATGGCATGGCCGAATACTTGTTTGACAAACACACCATGGGCAAAGAAAGCAGCTAGATCCCTGCATAGTTCCTTCACAGACGCCTCTTTATATGTATATTTGTATCATGCGTCTAAGTATTTTAAACAATATTAAGGCGTCTGCATGATAGTGGCTTGTCATTTGGAACCTGTTATATTCTTCTTTACATCGCCGTTTCCTGTAATCTTAACATCTATGACACGCCTGAGTGCTATTCCATTCCAATCGTCTCTCATATCTTGCTCTCTCTCGTTTAGCTGCATTCTTGTCATTACTATGTGTTTGCTGAGTTTTATGCCAAGAACTGTTGAAAAATTGAGCCCTCTGGATTCTGAAAAAAAAAAAAAAAAAAAAAAAAAAGAATAAACAACTTCAACAATGATCTCAGACTATATCTACAGTCTATATTCATCCTGCTCCCACATCCACATTTTACTAGAGAATGATGTTATTTGTTCCACAAATGTGGAGCTGAGACATGGAGGGTTTGTAATGATGTTTTCAGTTTTCAACTGAGTTTAGTTTTTCCTCTGTGCTTGGAGTTTAAACCTCTTGATTTGTTCAGCTTCATTCTTATTTTGAACAAATAAACAAAACTGATATTTAAAAAAAATAATAAAGAATCTCCCTTTACAAAGCAAAAATTTGAACTTTGAGGCTGAATTTCTCCAAAATGATACAGTAAATATGCTTGATACTGAGTGAGTGTACAGTCAGGATGGTCCTGAGGACAACTGTAGCAGCCTCTCTCAGAAATTATGGAAAAAAGGGATTTTACAGAAGGGTAAATATTGAACATAATGCTTTTTTCAATTCTAAATAATGAACTTTAAGGCTGAATTTCTCCAAAATGATACAGTAAATATGCTTGATACTGAGTGAGTGTACAGTCAGGATGGTCCTGAGGACAACTGTAGCAGCCTGTCTCAGAAATTATGGAATAAAGGGATTTTACAGAAGGGTAAGTATTGAACATAATGCTTTTTTCAACAAAAAAAAAGGAACTTTGCCTTTTTCAATTCAAAATAAATGAACTTTGAGGCTGAATTTCTCCAAAATGATACAGTAAATATGCTTGATACTGAGTGAGTGTACAGTCAGGATGGTCCTGAGGACAACTGTAGCAGCCTGTCTCAGAAATTATGGAATAAAGGGATTTTACAGAAGGGTAAGTATTGAACATAATGCTTTTTTCAACAAAAAAAAAGGAACTTTGCCTTTTTCAATTCAAAATAAATGAACTTTGAGGCTGAATTTCTCCAAAATGATACAGTAAATATGCTTGATACTGAGTGAGTGTACAGTCAGGATGGTCCTGAGGACAACTGTAGCAGCCTGTCTCAGAAATTATGGAATAAAGGGATTTTACAGAAGGGTAAGTATTGAACATAATGCTTTTTTCAACAAAAAAAAAGGAACTTTGCCTTTTTCAATTCAAAATAAATGAACTTTGAGGCTGAATTTCTCCAAAATGATACAGTAAATATGCTTGATACTGAGTGAGTGAACAGTCTGGATGGTCCTGAGGACAACTGTAGCAGCCTCTCTCAGAAATTATGGAAAAAAGGGATTTTACAGAAGGGTAAATATTGAACATAATGCTTTTTTCAATTCTAAATAATGAACTTTAAGGCTGAATTTCTCCAAAATGATACAGTAAATATGCTTGATACTGAGTGAGTGTACAGTCAGGATAGTCCTGAGGACAACTGTAGCAGCCTGTCTCAGAAATTATGGAATAAAGGGATTTTACAGAAGGGTAAGTATTGAACATAATGCTTTTTTCAACAAAAAAAAAGGAACTTTGCCTTTTTCAATTCAAAATAAATGAACTTTGAGGCTGAATTTCTCCAAAATGATACAGTAAATATGCTTGATACTGAGTGAGTGAACAGTCTGGATGGTCCTGAGGACAACTGTAGCAGCCTCTCTCAGAAATTATGGAAAAAAGGGATTTTACAGAAGGGTAAATATTGAACATAATGCTTTTTTCAATTCTAAATAATGAACTTTAAGGCTGAATTTCTCCAAAATGATACAGTAAATATGCTTGATACTGAGTGAGTGTACAGTCAGGATGGTCCTGAGGACAACTGTAGCAGCCTGTCTCAGAAATTATGGAATAAAGGGATTTTACAGAAGGGTAAGTATTGAACATAATGCTTTTTTCAACAAAAAAAAAGGAACTTTGCCTTTTTCAATTCAAAATAAATGAACTTTGAGGCTGAATTTCTCCAAAATGATACAGTAAATATGCTTGATACTGAGTGAGTGTACAGTCAGGATGGTCCTGAGGACAACTGTAGCAGCCTGTCTCAGAAATTATGGAATAAAGGGATTTTACAGAAGGGTAAGTATTGAACATAATGCTTTTTTCAACAAAAAAAAAGGAACTTTGCCTTTTTCAATTCAAAATAAATGAACTTTGAGGCTGAATTTCTCCAAAATGATACAGTAAATATGCTTGATACTGAGTGAGTGAACAGTCTGGATGGTCCTGAGGACAACTGTAGCAGCCTCTCTCAGAAATTATGGAAAAAAGGGATTTTACAGAAGGGTAAATATTGAACATAATGCTTTTTTCAATTCTAAATAATGAACTTTAAGGCTGAATTTCTCCAAAATGATACAGTAAATATGCTTGATACTGAGTGAGTGTACAGTCAGGATGGTCCTGAGGACAACTGTAGCAGCCTGTCTCAGAAATTATGGAATAAAGGGATTTTACAGAAGGGTAAGTATTGAACATAATGCTTTTTTCAACAAAAAAAAAGGAACTTTGCCTTTTTCAATTCAAAATAAATGAACTTTGAGGCTGAATTTCTCCAAAATGATACAGTAAATATGCTTGATACTGAGTGAGTGTACAGTCAGGATGGTCCTGAGGACAACTGTAGCAGCCTGTCTCAGAAATTATGGAATAAAGGGATTTTACAGAAGGGTAAGTATTGAACATAATGCTTTTTTCAACAAAAAAAAAGGAACTTTGCCTTTTTCAATTCAAAATAAATGAACTTTGAGGCTGAATTTCTCCAAAATGATACAGTAAATATGCTTGATACTGAGTGAGTGAACAGTCTGGATGGTCCTGAGGACAACTGTAGCAGCCTCTCTCAGAAATTATGGAAAAAAGGGATTTTACAGAAGGGTAAATATTGAACATAATGCTTTTTTCAATTCTAAATAATGAACTTTAAGGCTGAATTTCTCCAAAATGATACAGTAAATATGCTTGATACTGAGTGAGTGTACAGTCAGGATAGTCCTGAGGACAACTGTAGCAGCCTGTCTCAGAAATTATGGAATAAAGGGATTTTACAGAAGGGTAAGTATTGAACATAATGCTTTTTTCAACAAAAAAAAAGGAACTTTGCCTTTTTCAATTCAAAATAAATGAACTTTGAGGCTGAATTTCTCCAAAATGATACAGTAAATATGCTTGATACTGAGTGAGTGAACAGTCTGGATGGTCCTGAGGACAACTGTAGCAGCCTCTCTCAGAAATTATGGAAAAAAGGGATTTTACAGAAGGGTAAATATTGAACATAATGCT
This sequence comes from Pleuronectes platessa, assembly GCF_947347685.1. NCBI lineage: Eukaryota > Metazoa > Chordata > Actinopteri > Pleuronectiformes > Pleuronectidae > Pleuronectes > Pleuronectes platessa. Next base: position 10,040,479 of record NC_070646.1, on the reverse strand, counting down.
TTTTTCAATTCTAAATAATGAACTTTAAGGCTGAATTTCTCCAAAATGATACAGTAAATAGGCTTGATACTGAATGAGTGTACAGGCAGGATGGTCCTGAGGACAACTGTACCAGCCTGTCTCAGAAATTATGGAATAAAGGGATTTTACAGAAGGGTAAGTATTGAACATAATGCTTTTTTCAATTCTAAATAATGAACTTTAAGGCTGAATTTCTCCAAAATGATACAGTAAATATGCTTGATACTGAGTGAGTGTACAGTCAGGATGGTCCTGAGGACAACTGTAGCAGCCTGTCTCAGAAATTATGGAATAAAGGGATTTTACAGAAGGGTAAGTATTGAACATAATGCTTTTTTCAACAAAAAAAAAGGAACTTTGCCTTTTTCAATTCAAAATAAATGAACTTTGAGGCTGCCTTTTTCAATTCAAAATAATCAGAATCAGAATCAGAATCAGAATTATTTTATTTGCCAAGTATATTTGCACAAACAGGAAATTGCCTTGGTGTCATTGGTGCACTTTAACTTAAAACAACAATATAAAAACAACAATATATAACTAAATAGAATAAAATAGAATACAAATATATACATACAGTAATGAACTTTGAGGCTGAATTTCTACAGAAGGATACAGTAAATATGCTTGATACTGAGTGAGTGTACAGTTTGGATGGTCCTGAGCACAACTGTATCAGCCTTTGTCAGAAATTATGGAATAAAGGGATTTTACAGAAGGGTAAATATTGAACATAATGCTTTTTTCAACAAAAAAAAGGAACTTTGCCTTTTTCACTTCAAAATAATAAACTTTGAGGCTGAATTGCTCCAGAATGATACAGTAAATATGCTTGATACTGAGTAAGTGAACAGTCAGGATGGTCCTGAGGACACCTGTATCAGCCTTTGTCAGAAATTATGGAATAAAGGGATTTTACAGAAGGGTAAATATTGAACATAATGCTTATTTCAACAAAAAAAAAGGAACTATGCCTTTTTCACTTCAAAATATTAAACTTTGAGGCTGAATTGCTCCAGAATGATACAGTACATATGCTTGATACTGAGTAAGTGAACAGTCTGGATGGTCCTGAGGACACCTGTATCAGCCTTTGTCAGAAATTATGGAATAAAGGGATTTTACGGAAGGGTACATTTTGCACATAATGCTTTTTTCAATTCAAAATAATGAACTTTAAGGCTGAATTTCTCCAAAATGATACAGTAAATATGCTTGATACTGAATGAGTGTACAGTCTGGATGGTCCTGAGCACAACTGTGTCAGCCTTTGTCAGAAATTATGGAATAAAGGGATTTTACAGTAGCATAAAAGATTGGCTCGCTCCGTATCATGGACTACCGTACACTCTGTAATACGGGCGCACTTGAAATCAGGAAAAGACGAACGTCTGCTCACTTGACCACGAAAAGACGAACGTCTGCTCACTTGACCGCAGTGGTGCGTCCCGGGGTTAGAGGATGATAGTCTGACGTTACTGTATTGTTTTACATTGAATGTGTCACGTCATGATAAATCAGTCTCTTGTGCCGACCTCTCGGCCCATAAGAATGCATGGCACCCATTTTCTATAAATACATATATATATATTGAAGGTGAGTACTGTGAAAACTATGTTTAACCCTAAATTCTTTTTTTTCAAGGTAGTTTCAATGTAAACTCTCAAATTGATACTGTCTTGAAACATATTTATTTTTATCTTTAACACTCAGAAGAAGGGGTATTTGTAGCGGATACAGATTTGAAATAGAACTTGTCACATCTAATGTTATTACCTTCGATAACGACTCGGGTTGTGTTCGTCGTTTTCCGTGGCTCCTCCCCCTCTCCAGCCTTCAGAGGTTGTCAGGGGCAACTGGCAGAGACGCTCCACAGAGACACAGAAACACTGGGAGCACTGGGAACACTGGAAGTTCCTGTCGGTGTCTGAAGCCGCTTCGAGCTCAGGAAAGTGACTGGCCGTCGAACTGAGGAGAAGCGACAGCGACGTGAGTCTTCAGAGCGTCTGACACGACACTTCACCTCATTCTGCGGCTGCTGGAGCCCAGTGAGGGATGCTAACTTTGGCTAGCTTAGGCTGCTCAGCTAACGCTAGCCGCTGCAGCTAACCATGTGTCAGATAATGACAATCACATCGTTTCAAATGCTTGTCACTGTGGTGAACGCACAGCTTCGTTACCGTCGTCAGTGTGTAGCTGTGCCCATAAAGTAAACTAACGGCAGCTACGTCTACGAGCGTTACACATGGTGACCTGATGGATTGTGAATGACTGAGTTAACTAGTTGTTGATTACCTGCCATGTAGAGCACTGGTTAGCCAGGTTCTAGCCTCATTAAATAGCTGCTACACGGCCATTATCCAGAAATCCAACCCTGTCCTGATGAATAACTATGTGACACTTTGGAGGTTCAATCCAGCTGATGTCTCTTTATTCCTTTTTTCTTCTTTAGAGAGGAGCTCTGGGGAGATGGCGGTGTATTTCGATCACCGGATCGAGGCCCCTGAAGGCAGCGCTGTGCCCTCTCATCTGACCTGGCACTCAGCTCTTCCTGTACTGGCTGTGGCCTCCAGCAGCCCCACCAATGAGGGCAACGTTGACCTCTATCTGCAGCAGGTATAGCACTGGGCGTTGACAAAGGGAGAGTGATTCTGTGTGGTTTTATTGTCAATTGTATCTGTGAAGGTTCTCAGTCGTCCAGGTCATGGTATCTTCAGGGGATGTGTATGTGTACTTAGGCAATTGGACCTGCTTGTGTTTGTTGAGGACGTTCTCACCTCTCATCCAAGAGGCTTCTTCAGTTCTTTCCTCAGACAGCTCATTACCCACCCACACTCTCAACTCATGTGACCCAAATGACAAACAACATTGCAGGGGCACTTTACCCTCACCCTAACCCCAGAGTCATTCATGCCTTGACTCAGGGGATCCCATCGACTCAGCAGCTGGTGGAGGTTTCAATGTGGGTACAGATCCTCAGAGGTTAAATAAGACCTTGTTCAGACCTGTTTTATATCCGCTCTGATGTGACCTGATCGCAAGAGGACAGACCTAAGTACAGTCTGAACGTACCCAAATGCACCTCAATGCGTCCTGAGGTCCGATCACTCAGACCACATTCGGAGGGGGTCTGGGACGCGTGTGGTCACGTTCATTTCGCTGTGGGAACGCCTACTAAGCTGATGTCCTGTATTTTTGTGCTTCTCAGCGCCCAGAGCCTCTTTGATGAGAGGTGAAGAAGAATAACAAGCAGGTCCAGTTACCTATTTCCACTTGTACTAACATTAACCCTACTTAAAATCACCACTGTCAATACGCAGGGAGAGTATGTGGAGAGCTGCCACGTAGGACGTCCGCACCAGCCCACAGTGCTGCGCTGGCATCCCACAAAGCCAGTGCTGGCACTGGGCTGGGAGAATGGAGAGGTTATGCTGCTGACACACCCGTCTGGAGATCAGACCGTCCTCCCCAACACACACACAGCCGGCATCACACTGCTGGAGTGGAGCAGCTCCGGCAGCCGCTTGGTGACAGGGGATCAGGTGAGTGTGTTGCAGTGACTGCACAAACAAACACTGTGGAACATTTATCGGTGTCATATCTTAATAATGATAGATGTTTAGCATGTTGCTATGCTGGTGGGTCTAATTAATACACACATTAAAAATGCATTTTCTCATCATCATTGTGGCACAAGCATTACCAGGGTAATCGAGGAATGAATTAGATTAGACAGGTAGCGTTCATCTACTTCTCATTAATCTGGTAATGCATGACTATAGTGTCATTATTATATTGCCAGACTGGAGCTCTCGCCGTCTGGAAGGTCGATGCCAGAGGGAGACTTCAAGGAAACCATCTAGTAAAGCATGAATACAGCAAACCTCTAACGTGCTGCATCTTCAAACCTGCTGCACCTGGGGAGTAAGTCATTAAGTTCTTAATACTAAGCCCATGTTGAAAACATTGTGATAACATTGTGTTGCTGATGCTAGGACCTAACTGTTGTTACAGTGATGTGGCAATGCTAGCACGAGCATCAGTGGGTGGAGATGAGAGAGCTCTGGACATGTTCAGCTGGAAGGGAGCACCTCTCAAGATGGGTCCGCAGGAGGGACTTGCATTCTACGTCAGCACTGCAGATGGTAAATGTTTATTGCCACCATGTCTTCTTAAAGTCACATTGTGTAGTTCCTGACCCAATCGCTGTGTGTGACCCAAAATGTCCCGCATATTTTTCGTTGGATATCAATCTCACGATTTTCTCAAGTTTTTCAGTCCAACAAAAAAGATTTTCATTTGTTTGTCTGTATTTTTAGAAGAAGAATAAATCAGAAATAGGTCAAAGGTCACTGTGAATCTGTAAGAATCTCCATTCATGCGACAGATATGTTCTCTTTTAAGTTGACCCCTTCTGCCTCGTCTATAGGTAAAGTTCACAGTGTGGATGAACAGTGTAAGACAAGCACACTGCTCAGTGTGGAGGGGGCAATCAAGAAACTGTTCTACCTCAACAAGAGAGAGGCCCTCGCTGTGATCACAGAGACCCTGATGCTGTCACAATACACTCTGGGACCTGAGGGGGGAGCCCAGGAATACATGAAGGTATAATATACTTACTAATGAGAGGTAATATATACTGTCGAAAAACTAGAATCTGGAAAAACAGAAGATTTTGGACATTGGGGGCTCATAAATGCTTGATTCGGATCCCCTCTAGATTTATTTCATACTGTTGATTATACAGAAATTCATCAATAACATTTAACTTTAATGCAATGTTGAATTTTTTCTATAAATTCTTATCCTTTCTATCAATATATAATATTCCTATACACAATTCGGTTTCAGATTTTTTTTCTCATGACAGGTGAAGTTGAGCAGCAAGACTGGTCAGAATTTCGACATCGTCTGGACAGAAAACAGCCTCCTCATCACAGTGTCGGGGGAACAGGTCATCAGGTCAGTATACAACTTTTGTACACACATACACACTCACCTGTAACTTCAATAGTTTTTCTGCCACTGTTTCCGTAGGCTGTGGGACCTGGAGCGAGATGACAACTTTTCTTTGTCACTGGACGAAACTCTGGGGTTTGAGAGAGGAGAGATGATCAACTGTGTTTCATACTGTGCAGCAAAAGGTAAATGTGAAATATTTCTCCTATAGAGCAAAATGCTTATTCCTCTCATACCTGTTTTTTCCAGTTTTACTACCGCATTCTCAAATATTGAGTAGACTGATACAGATACCTCATCGACTTGGAAACCTCAACACTCAAAAAGCCTCATTGCTTTTGTGTAACATTGCGGCCTCCACAGAAATCCTGGCAGGTGGCACTAGCCATGGGCGCATAGCAATGTGGAGGATGGTGGCACAGCCAGGCAGTAGCAAAGGTGACACCAACGCCCAATGGAAGCTCCAGACACCCACTGAAATAGAGGGAAATGTCACTCAAATACAGGTACTGTCTGGACCAGCATTTACACAGCAGACTCGTATATCATGAGAGGATATGTAAATGTTTATAATGCTGTTCACTCATTTCAGTGGGGCTCCAGCCTGAATCTACTGGCTGCCAACAACTCAAACACGGTGCTCATCCTCTGCGAGCACGTGATGTCAGCCCACTTCGGCCAGCAGGTGGCAGCAGTGCAGCTTACCCCAACCCAGCTCAGCATCACTCAGTTCAACACAGGAGCGCAGCTTGCTCTGCAATCTGACACACACATCAAGGGAGTGTGTGTGACCAAGGTGATCACAGGGGGGGAAATGCAGATGTGACCTCTATGAGAGTTTGCTCACAGAAACGAATAAGATTCAATCTAATCCTCATTTTAACTGCATGTGTGTTACACCAACAGGAGTCAGTGACAGTATGGAATGGAAAGCAAGTTACTGTGTATGAGCTTTCGGGGACAGCTCTACGCAATACAGGTACAACACCGGCCAGAAACTCACCCTGCAAACCATCACTTCAGAAACTCACCATTATCTCACCCCTTTTCCTTTTCCTTTCGCTTCTTTCTCCACCTCCTCTCCTTCCCATTTTCCAGGAGCGTTTCCTTGTGACTCCCATGCGGTAGCAGTACATGGCGAGAACCTGTACACTGTGGAACCGAACAGGGTACAGATCCGCACTCCACAGGTCTGTATGCCCAACATGGAACTTGGGTAGACTTGAATGTTGAAAAGGCCTCACTCAAACTATCAATATCTATGGTCCGAATTAAAATTGATTTTAAAAGAATATAAACATGTGAATGTGGCTCCTCTCTTTTTTCCAGGGCACTGTGAAGCAACTGTTGACCTTCTCCAAGGCAGAGGGCAACCCTGTGCTGCTCAGTGTGTGCCAGTTTTACCTGGTGGTTGGCACAGACACGGCACACATCAGAGTCTTTGACCTCTCCAGAAGGTATGATGATAATGTGGATGTTGGTTTCTTTAGATAATACATAGCAATCATCAATTAGTATCTGTATGATATAAATGTCATATTATTCAAAATTTTTCATTGCAAAGTACTGTGTTGTCCAACAATGGAAATCGGTGTATGTTTTCTGTAGAGATGCCAAAGCTCACTGCGGTGCTAAGAACCTGGCTGACCAGATTGTCGGTTTAGGAGCCCTGAGGTCGGTCAAGTGTAATGCCAACGGCAGCCAAGTCAGCATCCTCATCTCTCAGGTGAGAGACTCACACTCTCTTAATGTGGGTTATGAAAGCTGTCATCAGTATAATTTGACTATGATTGTCACTCTTTCCTCTCAGGTTAATGGGCGACCTGATCACAAAGTGTACTTTTATGATGTGGAAATGGACACTGTGACACACTTCGACTTCTTCGCTGGCAGACCGTCCAGTGGTATCTCCCATTGTGAAGACAGTGAAAGGTAACTGAAGCTGCTTTTGTCTGGTGTTATTGTTGGTATTTGTCTTCTTACCATGCAGAGCTTTCTCTCTCTGTTCTCAGGCAGCAGTTTCAGGGGACGGAGCTCAGCGGCCGGTGCCCTGTGTCTCACTTCTGGGATGAGAGTGAGCCTCGTCTCTTTGTTTGTGAGACGGTGCCGATCAGCACCGAGTCATCATCAGCTAGTCCCGTCGATATGGTAAAGACCCCTGTTTAGCGAGATAATCCTGTACAGCTCTGTGAGCAAAGCATGGTGCTAAAACTGCTGGTAGCATTGACTTCTCCTGGGACTCACTCATGCTACTATACAACCCTTTTGAGGAAAAGTGAGAACCAGGAGGAATATATATTGCTTCTTTATTCTTTTATCTGAGACCAGCAGTCAGAATGTAAATGCTTATCTAATACCTGTGCATTGTCTTCCCTCCGTTTAGGCGGACGTGTCAGTGGTGACGCTCTTCTGTACACAGGAGCACGGGCTACTTCTACAGGACTGTTATCCCAAACCTGCAGGCCTGCAGGCTCTTCTCGCTCTGGATGTGCCCTACTATTATTTCAGCTGCAAGGTGAGCATGGAGAACTCTTCGGTGGGGTCTCTTACAAAGCAGGATTTTTCTTAACTTTGTTTTGCCCTCCTAACTGTTCTTATGTGAAACTCTGTGTGTTTGGTCTAACACACCCCAGCTTTTATTTTGGAGGGCTGGTGTCTTTCGACCAGAAGTAAGTATTTGTCCCCTATAGTCCGTTCAGAAAGCTTGAATATTCATGACTCCCAACCTCCAACAACTGTGATCGTGTTTGCCTTGTGGCTGAGCAGAAGCAGGGCAATTCTGGCTCCTCAAAACCAGCAGCACAAGAGCATCCCTGAAATATTTAGAGCTCAATAATCTATGTCCACTTCCTAAAGCTTTTCTTGATGAAAAGATGATGTTGTGTTAATGTTTGTTTGGCTCTTCGTCCCACCTTTTCCCCAAGATTTGTTATATTGTTGTGATCCCTATTCACAACTTCTTTTATTACTGGCCATGAATCTTGTTATGTCCAATATTGAGATTATGGTGCTCTAATCCTCAACAGCCTGGTGAGAGGGATCCAGGGTCAACAGAGGTTTCAGACACAACATCAGGACCACCACATCAGACCCAGCCATCCAAAGGGGCGCCAGTCCAGTTCCCCCATATGGTGTCTAGGCGAGCTCTCAGGGAATTTGTGGGTTTGGAGACCTGTGAGAAGGCCACCCGCGACGCCATGCTCAACTTCAGCTTCTACCTGACCATCGGCGACATGGACGAAGCCTTCAAGTCAATCAAGCTCATCAAGAGGTAGGGCAAAATGTGTATGTTAACTCAGTGTGGATCTGCAAATAGAAAGAACATGCTGGCTGGCATACACACAGAGGACACACCCTCTGATTTGATCCGTGTCATCACATTCCTCAACAGTCCTTTCCACAGGGCTTTAGTTCAGCGCCAACGGGGAAAGCGCTGTTACTGGATCCCTGATACTTCACAGAATGCTTTTCAGTGCTTTACAGTGGGAGGGCTGTAAAAATGAGGTCTTGACTTCTGTTGAGAATTGGGCATTGTCGCCGCTTTACCTCCCATTTTTTTTAGCCCCATTTATTGCTCTGCTCAGACCACCAGTGTAGTTCTGTATCTTTTTCTTTAAAATGTTTTCTTGAAATCTGAGAGGTGATCCTGGGACTCAGCTTTTGATATATTTTTTTGTGCTCTCATATCTAAGCAGTTAGACGTGTTTAAACTGCAAAGTCTCTCGGGAATGTGCATATGTCCGCCATGGCTAACTCCATACCTCAACATGGTACAGAAAATTAGAAAAAAAGGCCGGTCCAATATGTAAAGCCCCGCCCCTCCACAAAATATCATGGAAATCAGTTGTGTGTTTTGCGTAATCCCACAACAAACACTGATGAAAAAAAAGCTCATTGGAGGAGGTCACCAGACACTTGACATGTCAATGCATTAAAACTGCCACACCAATGACTCTGTCTTTGTGAAGGCTAACAAGTTGTATTACCTATCCTTTATTTGATAGCATGTAGGTCCAAACTTACTAGTTTGATTCCAAGCATGATACAATGATCAATTAAGCTCCACCTAAGTCAGGCTTTGATTTGTTTATGTAGGTACATGGAATAGATTCTAAACACAGGACATGATTAAGGACTTTTTTTGTGTCTGTGCTGAGGGAAGGAACTCTTCAATGTGTATATATGTTGCTGTTTCTGTGTGTGCTGAGGGGATGTACTTTTCTAAACACACTGACTCACAAATACACACACACACACATATTAAGTCCCTCTGCCAATTTGTCCCGAAAGGAGTGCCCTCTCTATTCTTGCGAACTTGGAGTCAGGTCACTAAAAGGATGTGCGTGTCCGTTCCTGTGTGTGTGTGACATAGAGAAACGTACAGCATATGCGATTTAATCAAAGGTGTGATATCATCTTTAGCTAAATACGTGATTCAGATCACTCACCCTGAATTAGGCTGCTGTGTTGCTTGTGCACGTACAATTACGCAAATGGGAAACTGCATCCACCACTGGCCGGATATTCCTAAGAGTTTAATAGGCCTGATGACAGCTTTACTAAGTTCCTCCTTGATGGTTATTTTTACTTGCTGCTACGTTTCCCCAAAAAAGGATCAGTATTGTGTTTGATTCTCGGATATCTCCGCCCACAGGAATATGCGTTTCCTGCAGCAATAACCTGTATCTGCTGGGAATGCTCTCTATAGGGCCGATTTTTGAATCGACAAAGGTTCTCATACCTAGGTCAGAGACTAGCTGGCGATCCTGCAGCCTAGAGCATTTATTACTTGTCTATTACATGTATTTAAGATCATTTGGGAGACAGTGCTCTGCTTTGTGCATTTTAAAATTTTTAATTAACTGTATTGTTGACTGTTGTACGGCGACCTTGAGTATCCTGAAAGGCGCCTTATAAATAAAATGTATTATTATTATTATTATTATTTTCTCCCATGCACCGTAAAGGGTCAGTTCACCCAAACAGCAGGGGTGCAGGTAGAGTTCTTCACAGGACAAACCTTGTGCCCGAACCGAACCCGACACAAACCCGTCTACCTTTTATTTAAAATGAATGGAATGGCAAGTGTTGGGAATCCTTTACAAGAGGCTTTAGAGACTGATTTGTGTGCATCAGTGCTGCTCTATTCATTCTCTTGCCTGGATGTTGTGGATGAAGTAGATAAAAATATGTTTTACTTCGCTTTATCAAAACCAGATATTCTCAGTGTGAAAGTGCCTTTAACCTCCCAAAGTCAGATAAAGGTTGGAATGTCTTTATTCCGTCCAGACCGCGCCGTTTCCTCTCATTCATGTTGTCCTTGACTTTATGTGACACGAGTATCTGCCCCTATGACTACAGGCCCTCTCTAACTGTCTTTTTACATTTGGTGGTTGAAAGCAAAACTCTCCCCCTTTCATCAGGAACAAAAACACCAGAGGAAGTGTTCGGGGTGAAGCAGAGATTGATGTATGATGTTGTAGTCATCATATTTGGCTTTGGTTCATGTAAACCTCATGCTCTCAGTTGAAGCCATTTGTCATTGGGAAGTATGTTGTTCACTTCATGGAGCAGTTTGAGTTTTTCATACTTCGAAGAAACTAGATATCAGTCCGCTTAATATTTCTCATGAATTATTCCCTGGTAGATTTGTGAAAATAAAAAACATATCTCGTAATGTTAAAGAAAGTGATAAAAAAAAAACGTTGTCCTCAGTTTAATTCGTTAAGATTTATATTGTCATTGTCATTTTCAGCTGTAGTGTTTGACACCAAATCATTAACGGCAACAATCACTCCATTTGAATATTTACCAATAAATTTATTGAATTTATATGATATATTATTACTTTAATGTGCCTTTATGTTTGGCAACGATGAAGACCCACAGACAGCCTGGAGTTCTTTGCAGAAGTATGATATGTTCACAATGACATCACTACTAATGATAGCACAATTCTTTACACAACTATATAATATTAATTTAAGTATACAGTATGTACCACAAGCGAGCAGTTTCATATGTAAAGCATCATGAATAATTAACGCAAGTGTTTCAAAATGCAGTACATCGCCAAAACATCTGTTGCCGTCAGTTTATCAAATCCTGCTTCTAAATCAATTCACGTACATTAATAACAAATTTTTATTTTTTATTTTCCCCAATCAAAAGGTTGGCTTCTTCTGCTTTAATTTTTTTGGGATTTACTTACTTGCAACATCTGTTATTAGCATCACCATGTATTAAAACTATAATAACCTTTATAAGGACAAGAAACAAATATGAGGTATTCTGGTATTTTCAACATCTTTCATAATATCCAATTTATAATTATGTCGGAGGCCATTTAAGAAGTGCACATATAGCAAAATAGGTCAAGTTCCAGCTTGATCTTTTCACAAGAAGGATGCTTCATAGGACAGTGCCAGTCCAAATTGTTTGTTGAACCACCAGTTAGCTTACCCAAACATGAATAAATGAAACATCAGTATTTGACTACGTTTGGAAGTTTAGAGTTACTTTATACATTCATTTTCAATCTTCAATCTGCGGATTTTGTGCAGCAAACTAATCTTGGTGTCTTTGTTTATGTTGGGACAAGTTTTCAAAGGTATCTTTACAATTGCAGATACTTGTGAGTCCACAGGAACGTGAAAAGGCACCAGTTGTAAAGTAAAACATTTAATGTTGAGTCCAGTCTTGGCTTGTGAGCTCACGTGGCTCAGCAAGGCGACTCCACGTAGTCATTGTCTAAACGTGGATGGAAAGGTGACGCCAGTGAGCGACTGATGATTATAACTCGAGGGGCGAGGCAGTCATCGCGGCGGTGTAAAATGTTCCAGATAAGCATGGCCGCAGCCATCGTGGCCAGCAGGCAAGCGGCTATGTCCAAGTAGCAGGAGTAGGACAAGTGGGTGTAGGGTCCGATCCTGTAGAAGGTCACAAGTCCAATCACCAGCACGAAACCTGCACAGGAGCACAGAGAGACAAGGCCTCAGTCAGTGAAAAGGAAATGCCATTCTCAGTTAGCAACTCATTGTAAGGAGATGGATTAACATTTAGCTATTTATGTAGCATCATGGTTGACTCGTATTTGTGTCTGTGAAAGGCTCATATCTGCTCTTCTGACAATCACATTGATTGTACTCATTATAAGAAGGTAATATTTACTTTGTTCACTGTGTTGGATTACTCTGCTAACGTGCTAACAGTTGTAAATTAGTTCTTAACTCAAAGACACTCTTTGTCTTTATTATTTCTCAACAAATTATAACTTTGACTTGGTGGTTTCAACTTGACAAAAGGCAGCATTAATGTAATTGATCCTGAGGGTGTCAAAAATTTTACAACATTTCATGACAGCTCATAGCAGTTATTTTCATTGAGACATTTCAGTCAAAACAAAAAACTGTGAGCCTCATTATGGTGGACATTTAGATCTCCATCCCTGTATCCATGTGTTTGGCAGGTCAGCAGGAGCTCTGCGAGGGGCCTTTGAATTTGAAAATCTGTTTCCTCTTAGGAAGAACTTCTAAGATCTCAGGATCAAAGTTGATACCAAAAAAATGTCAGCGCATAAATATACGCTAGGAAGAGCCTTTGAAAACTCCTGATTTCTTTGATTCACAGAAGTTTAACTCACGCGATGAGGAACTGTTTGCAAGCTATAAATAAGGCATAGCTTTCAGTTCATTCTTTCCTCAGGCTATTTGAGGTGTGGATGAAAGGCCACATAGATCTATACCAAGTATCCCTCAGTCCTCATTTACCATATTCAAGTGTAGTTTGGAGCCATTCAAGAGTTCAACAATACATGTCTGAAATCTTGCCTAATCCAAAGGGGTATAAATACAGGGACCAAAAATAATCACTGGAAATAGGGATGTTGGTGTTTTAGGATATGAATCAGTCTGTTTCCTGAAGCAGTCAGTGGCACCGGGAGGTGGGGTTGGCAACAGGGTCGGCCGGTCTACCTCTACACTAAGATGGCCGTTATTGTTTAAAGTGAGGATGTGAACAATTGTATCTGTGTATCATTGCGTGTCTACCGCCGTGTTTACCCGTAAGAATGCAACTGTTTGCTTGCTCCGTTAATGTTTAACCTGTCTGGCTCCTTATCCAAGAAAATGAATAATCTCCTGTTCGGGTTCCAAGCAGGCTGGGCTGTGTGAACCTCTTTTCTGGCATGGACTTATCTCTCAAACTTCCTTCCCCCTCTTCCTCTTTCCATCCTTCCTTCCTTCCCTCCTCTCCACACCCTAACCTTCGAGGTTGCTGGACATTTGACACGATCTGTCACAGAGAAATCTAAGCAAATTTGATCTAAGGCCAGGTCCTGGAAATTCATTTAGCTGCTGTGTTTTCCTTCAAGATAGGAATGTCTTGGTTTATTCTCAAAGGGCACAAAATTGATTAGAATAAATTGCACTGCCTCAAATCTGTATTGCTGTCTTATTACAGGAGTATCTCGATTGCCAGACTTGTGGAAAAGTCTGAGCCAGATTTAATGGATCAGAATTGAGCCACACATTTGCAGTTTCTTTAAATAAAACTGTTAGATTTACAGTGTCAGAGCCATTTGGCCTGCCGTTGTGACTTTTTGACATAACAGAGTTCTGTCCATTCACAAAACACATTCCTGAGATGTCTCCAGCAGTGAAATGGGCCATTATTTTGCTTCCATTCTGGACTTGCCTACGCTGCTCAGATATTACTGAAAGGAACTGAATATTGTTATTCCACACTCCGCTCTGCTTGCAATAGCTGAGCATTTTGGCACGTCTGAAAATGAAAACATTCCTTAGAAAGAGGGTGATGGGTAAAAATATCCTCATTCATTCAGGGCTGAGGCTCATTCACTGACTCAGTGGGGAGGTATAATGCAGGAATGGGAATGGATTACTGAATGGTCAAGAGCAGTACACCTAACTGTACCTAATAAATTAGGCCCTTTAACTTGAATATGATTTGTTTAAGTTTTTCTTGTAATTATTTGTTTATTAAAAGAAGCGAGGCTGCAGCTAAAACAATTTTTTGATACAGATCAGTTTAATGATAATTTTCTCAATATGATCAGCTTTTTTGGGGGTTTATGTCCAAATACTTAAACAAATTTTTCCTTTGCTCTAATTTATGACTGACCACCTGCAAAAACAAAGAATTTGATCATCCTCACTACACTCTGTTTTGACTTCTGATTTGCAAATGCTAAACTAAGATGGTTAGCATTCCTAAGCCTAAATATGTTAGCATTGTCTCTGTGTGCATATAATTAAGCTCAAAGCACCAACCTCTCAGTAAGGCTCCTATAGTTTTTATTAAAATATCATTAGATAAAAGCCCTCATCCCTGCTGCTGCTATTGGACATTTTATAAAAGCAGACATAGGATCTAAGCCAGTTGATCTGGACAGAGGCAATTCCCACCCTGCTGTCAAGCCACAGGACATTTCTCTACTAAAACAAACTACAAACACACAATCACAACACACACACCGCCATACACAAAAATGCACACGCATAATCCCTCATGCCATTGCAGACACAAACACACAGTCCATGTCGAAACTGTCTTTCCCGTCCGTCCGCCCCCCCCCCCCCCCTTCTTTTTCCTTCTTCAGCTTGGGGGTTTTGCATAACAGGTAGTCACAGACATTTCCTCGTCCTGAGCAGGGATATCCTGGCGCCTGACAGTCGCTCCCTGGCTCGCTGCAGCTCTGGCCCATGGATTCTGGACTGGGACTAAATTTAGACCCAGAAAAGACCCCCTTCATTCTGCTCTGCCACAATGATAGCGAGCGGCCAAGCGACCACTGCACACGGCGCAACACACTTCCTCAGAAGGGGCACTGGGACAGGCCCTGCAAGCCAACTCTTTAAAGTGGCACAGTGGGATGGATGTGTGTGTGCGTGTGCTGGGTGTGGAGGAGAGGTTTTGTTACCATGACTGCAGTAAGTCATGTCCCACAAGGAAACCACTCTATCAGCTTTCGGGTTTCCTCTTAACCCCCCACAGTTTGGCTGCTTTAATAGTTAATTGTTTTATACCATAATTTTATAGTCTTTCGTCACCAAAATCAAAACTACTCAGAATCTAATAAAGTTATGAAGCAAATATTAATAATATGAATGCAT
Organism: Pleuronectes platessa; assembly: GCF_947347685.1. Classification (NCBI taxonomy): domain Eukaryota; kingdom Metazoa; phylum Chordata; class Actinopteri; order Pleuronectiformes; family Pleuronectidae; genus Pleuronectes; species Pleuronectes platessa. The sequence continues at coordinate 10,025,366 of NC_070646.1, read as the reverse complement.
GTTTGTATTTGTCTACATTATTCCATTGATTTATATTTTTAAATGATATCTAGCTTTGGTACATATTCTTGTATCTGAAACTTTTGGCATTGAGTTTTTGCAAAATGCGCACTCTGTTGCTGATCTTTATAATATGAGAGTTAGCTGGTATTTTAGCCCCCCCCCCCCCCCCCCCCCGTTTGGCATCCCACCAGAGCGCATGTGCAATTTGCTGTGCAACATCTACATTTCTCTCCCTGTCAGAATGTTGCATGAAAAAGAAGCTGCAAGGAAACTTGCATGCATTTTCACCGGAAAGATCCTTCCTTGGTGCAAAAACAACTTAAACAAACAAGCATTGGGAACACTGGTACTCACTGGCTAACTGGAAGAGGGCAGCGATGGCTTCCTCCCACCACTGTGACTCCTGCGTGATGAAAGGCAGCTCCTTCAGGCCGAGGAGGAAGATCAGCTGACCGGCAGTCAGGGCCAACGTCGCCATCAGGTTACATGCTCGCATCATGTCAAACTGCACTTGGGTGACAAGAAGGAGAGTTTCACATGAGTGTCACGTTTCCCGTTACGTGACTGTTGTTGTCAACATGAAACTATATAGTCCACATTTATAGGAATAAATAGATACATAGATAGACAGAAACTCCTGAAATTCACACACAGAGTTCCAATTGTTTTTGTTTCAAGTTTGTTCAAGGTGACATTGTCATGATTACTTTTTTATTATGAATGGTGAGGCGTTTCTCTGCCAGTCAGTGCTGCCAATTGTGCCCAGTACAGTGGGCGAGTGACCGTTAAGCATTTCCCAGTTTTGTTCTTGAATGGAAATGTCTCAATGAAGCTTTGTAAACACTCACTCTGCTTTAAATGTCCTCAACACTATGTTAAGACTCAAACCCTGCCGGCGAAGATGAACTCTAAATTCTTGGTATTCCCAATTGTGACTTCAGTGTATTGGTTTTGGCAGATACATTGATCATTGTTATTATCAAGTAACACAAATAACTAAAACATGACACCAGGCACTTTGCAGTTGGCAAATATTCATTGTCTTTGGAAAGGAGACATAAATAACCGTGTTATTGTTAAACTTTAGGTTTAGATTTAAGTAAAAACTTACATTTGACAGTGCTGCGGGACTCTTGATAGCCTGCATACTCGGAGCCCCATCCAAGGCTTTCACACTGTCTCTGAGCCCCTTGCCCCCTTCTCCCAGCCTGGAGGTCTTCACGGCCCCTCTCCCCACCGGTGGGACACATTCTCCACAGTCCCACGCTCCGCTTGCGTCCATCCTCCAGGGCTTGGAGGACCCAGCTGGGGGTGAAGGCTGCGACATTATTCAGGACCAGGGACAGCAGGGCCACCGCCACTGCCGCCGCCACCAGCCTCTGCACGGCCATGCGACGCCGAACACCCGCCACCTCGCCTCCTCCCTCAGGTCCCCTCTCCGGACCCTGTTCCTCCTCGGTGTCCTGCCCGCTCCCGTGCCTCTCCTCTGGGGCAGTAGCACCAGCAGTGCTCTGGGCCCCCTGGCTCCTCTCCTCCACCTCCTCTGCCACCACCACCACCTCCCCTGGCGTGTGTTGTTGCAGCTCAGAGGTGTATTCAACCAGAGTGTTCTCTTTAGATTTAGCTAAAGAACATCTCCATTCATCCTCATTCAGGGGTTTGTCGTCGTTGCAGCAGATCCTCAGCCCTCCTCCTCAGACAGCACTGCGGGTAAGCGGGGATTAATCCAACTTGCACCTTGGTCCATTCCACTGGCTCTGGCTGGCTGCAGCTTGACTCTGAGATCTCACCGTTGTTCCCTCGGTACTTTATCTTCTCTCCCTTTCTTCGGTGCTTTGCTGAATGCACAGACTTTTGTATACAGCTCTAGATTCTCTGTGCAAGCATTAGAAAGTATTTTTCCCTCCTTTCAATCACTTGACATTGCTTTCAGAAGAGTATTGATGCCAAGAAAGCCGTGATTCTCCAGACACGACGCTCGGAGCTGACTCGTTAAGGGTTTTGTTTAAGGTTACCAAGACTGTCCCTGAACAAGAAGAGCCCCCGCTGCCTGACTCGAACAAGAAGTACTATAATACACCTCCCTCGGCTTCTTTTCTCTCTTCCCCCCTTTCTCTCTCACGCACTGTTTCTCTGCAAATGCTTGAGGTCAGAGTCAAAACGTGGGGGAGTTTCTGTTCGTCATAGTCCGAGACATCAGTTCACACATGCAGCAAGCTTTAAACAGACAGCCCCCTCCTTCAGGATCACTTTAAAATGTGTGTGTGTTTGTGTGTGTGTCAGTGTGTTTGTGTGAGAGAATTTACAAAAAAAACTCCTGTTAGACGTCACTGTTGTGTATTCTTTTGTCTGGAGCCCAGGGGGCGTTCACTAAAGTTCTCTCTCTCGTGTGCAACGAGTCGGGCAGCAACAGGATGTGTTTCCTGATAGGAAAAGAGGATGGGAAGAGAGGCCAAATGTAGCCCTGTTCCTTCTCTTGTCTTTCCTTTTCTGGCTCTCTAGATCTTGCCGCTCGGTCAGCAGCAGGCTTATTATTTCTCAGTGGTTTTAAAGTGTCTCACTCTCATGTTTGATTTTTTTTTCTGACCATATACAGCAAGAGTTTGGCAGACGCAAGTGGTCTTGCTTTCTTTTTCTTCACTTGGCCTTAGTGGCCCCACTTAGAGCAGGGCCCCTAAAGATTTGGGGTATTTCCTGTTGCCTAACTTTAATAAACAGCCCACATCTGTATCGGCCTAAGCAAGGAGATGGGAGGGGCCACAAATAGAGACCAGATGGCTGTGGAATCTTAAATTTGGAAATGAAGCAAAAAAAAAGGGGGGGGGGGTAAGGGGGCTGATTTGCGTCAGCAGGACAAAAGAGTAAAGGAAAGAGACAGAATAGCACAGCTCTTGTTTTGAGTTTAAGTCCTGCACTTATTCTTGCACCATTATGGTTTTGCCAGTGTTTGTGTGCAGGGGATAGTGGTGGATTTAACTTTAAAATAATACCACAGTACTAGAAGTCTAGTCGGTTAGACATGAGGGTTTTTACATATTTGTGTCTGTTTTCCGCATATTCACAGGCCCACTAAGGGTTAGGTCTGAAATGTAAACTGTTCTTTTCAAATAAGAAATCTTCTGAGATATACTATACATAGCGCATGTGTACAACTGCTTTCACTGGTGAATAATAAAATACCAGTACAATGAGTAACACATCACCCTTCCAAACAAGCCGTTTCTCTTCTCTCTGTAGTAAAGCGGTATGGGAAAACATGGCCCGGATGTGTGTGAAAACCTGCCGCCTGGATGTGGCACGTGTGTGTCTTGGGAATATGGGAAATGCCAGGGCAGCAAAGGCACTGAAGGAGGCGGAGGCCGAGCCCGAACCAGAGGCCCAAGTGGCGATGTTGGCCATTCAGCTCGGCATGCTGGTGAGACATTCAAGTATTACAGTGTAAATGATTGAGGGGACATGGCTGACTCACAGTCTGGATTTGATTGTGCTGTTTTTTTTACTCCCCTTTTGGGAGAATGTTAACCTTCAGCTGTACATGACATCTTTTCCGAGAAAAGTAATAAGATAAATAAAAATGTTGAAAAATATAAGATTAAGCCATCTCTTCACTCCAGTCAATAAATTCAATCTCCATATTTTTTCTGTTCTTCAGAAATCATATTTCCAACATGACTCCTCCTCTTACGATAACATGTCCTCTTTTTAGGTCTAAGCCTTTCACCACAGAGCTCGGGGCTTTCCACACCAAAAACATTCATCTTTCCATTATCGTTCCCTCTCTTCCAACAGGAAGATGCAGAGAAGTTGTACAAGTGCTGTCAACGCTACGACCTTCTGAACAATTTCTACCAGGCCTCTGGCCAATGGCAGCAGGCTTTGGACACCGCTGAAAGCAGTGATCGCATCCATCTGCGCACCACTTACTATAATTATGCCAAGTACCTGGAGTCCATGGGCAACAAGACTCTGGCCCTCGTATAGTAAGACACAATCTATTGTTGTTTATGTTAAAGATAAAACGGACATCTGTGACAATCTGTGAACACTGAAAAACAATGTGTGATCGTCAGCATTTCTGTTGCAGTTATGAGAACTCAGACACACACAGGGCTGAAGTGCCCAGAATGCTTCAGGATGACACATCATCTCTTGAGATTTACGTTAACAAAATGAAAGACAAGTAAGTCTAATACAGTTCACCTCAAACATCTCATACTTCTGTACATACAGGCACAACATTCCATTTAAACATTATCCTATCAATGCAGGAACATCTACAAGTGGTGGGCCCAGTACCTGGAGAGCCAGTCGGACATGGACTCAGCGCTGCATTTTTATGAATGCGCTCAGGATTACCTCTCACTGGTTCGAGTCCACTGCTACATGGGTAACATCCAGAAGGTGACTCACATTTGTAGCCACTTAGTTTATTGAAAATAACTATTTGTGGACATGATTATGAATCTTAAAAGTCTAAAAGTAGAAAAAAAATATACATTGTTTAAAAAGAACATTACAAACCCTATATATGTTCGATACTTTACTTACTTTCTTACCCTATTTATTTGTTTATTCATTCATTCATTCATTTATACATCCATCCCCAAAGAGGAATTGCAGTGGTAATGATGAGATTTATTGTTCAGACTCAGGGTGCAGATTAAATATATACAAATGAACAAGAATACAATTCATACAAAATAATAAATGTGGAAAAACAAGACAGATAAATACTGTAATACTGTATTTACATTATATATCAATGTATTCATACATTAACTACTAGATAAAAGTAGAATCATCATGTTACAGTTTGATTACAGGAAAGGAGTTTTATCAGAAGGTACAATACGAGTCTCTCTCTCTCTCTCTCTCTCTCTCTCTCTCTCTCTCTCTCTCTCTCTCTCTCTCTCTCTCTCTCTCCCAGGCGTCTGCGATAGCCAATGACACAGGAGACAGGGCAGCATCGTACCACCTGGCCAGACACTACGAGGGTCATGATGATATCAAACAGGCCGTTCACTTCTACACACGAGCCCAGGCCTACAACAACGCCATACGACTTTGTAAGGTACGGAACTCCACTGTGTACTAGAAGCATGTGTCTGTGAATCAACCCAGCTTTTTATTGATCATGTGATTTACTGTGTTACACTCACTTGTTGACTTTATTAAATGGGTGGATTGATGTGCTCTAAATCGTGCCACAAGGGGGCAGTAATGCAGCACATATCTAGGCTGAACAATATTGATGAGTAAAAAATAGACAAGAATCTTATTTGTCCTCAATAAACTATAATAAAAAGCGTTCATCCTGAACTCTGCAGCTTGACAGTTCCCCCACATCTGATCCCATGACCCCATCACCCCCCCTTCCTTCAGGGAACTGCACTGGCTCTCTGTCCCTCAGTGGATCCGGTTCAAATTTCCTCTGCTTACTCGACAAATCCCTCAATAACCAACCCCCCCCCCCACACTTCATTGACAAGTTCCACCACCATACTCCCTCCAGTAGCCTCCACTGAGGACCAACCCCCGACCTGGGGCCACAGAGGCCTTAATATTATATAAAGCTTACATTTACAGCGCCACACAAATAAAGTGTATTGTTGTTAAACATTTAACAGGAGAATGGCCTGGACGACCAGCTGATGAACTTGGCGCTGCTCAGTAACCCGGAGGACATGATGGAGGCTGCCTGTTACTACGAGGAGAAAGGCAGCCACATGGACCGAGCCGTCACACTCTATCACAAGGTACATTGAATGTATGCAGGTTAAATTATGCCACAAGGGAGAAGTATTGCACCATATAATTAAGATTAACAGTATTGTTGATGGATTTTATTTTTAAGTATGTGTTTTTTTCATTTCTCCCACTGTAGGCTGGTTATGTCTCCAAAGCTCTGGAGTTGGCCTTTGCCACCCAACAGTTCTCTGCACTACAGCTGATCGCTGAGGATCTGAATGAGAACTCAGACCCGGCTCTCTTGGCGCGATGCTCTGACTTCTTCATCACACACTCCCAGTATGAGAAGGCTGTGGAGCTACTGGTAGCAGCCAAGAAGGTACCTGTGTGTGTCACAGTTTAACCTAAACAAGGAAGTATCTGTTCATATGTGCTTATGTGTGTGTGTTTATGTTTGTATACCCAGTACCCTCAAGCCCTGGAGCTGTGTGTGACCCAGAACTTGACCATCACAGAGGACCTGGCAGAGAGAATGACCGTAACCGATTCAAAAGATTTATCTGAAGATGCCCGCAAGGAGGTGCTGGAGAAGATAGCAGACTGCTGCATGCGACAGGGCAATTACCACCTTGCTACCAAGAAATACACACAGGCGGGCAACAAGCCCAAGGTAAATCTGAGATACTGCCACATATTCTGTGCAAAATCAGAACATCTCTGAGGTGTCAGGAGAGTGTTTGAGGGATGGCTCCAGCTCGTCTGTCAGTCTGATGTCATGTTGCATCATAAACATCCGCAATAAAGAAGCACACAAACAGATGTCAGTTGAATTATGACAGTAAGAAACTTTGGAAATGTTTTATTCTATTTATTCCGAAACAGGCTATGAGGGCACTCCTGAAGTCGGGCGACACCGAGAAAATAGTCTTCTTTGCCAACGTTTGTCGTCAGAAGGAGATTTTCATCATGGCCGCCAACTACCTCCAGTCTCTGGACTGGCGGAACGATCCAGAGATCTTGAAGACCATCATCGGGTTCTACACTAAAGGCCGAGCACCGGACCTGCTCGCTGGCTTCTATGAAGCCTGTGCTCAGGTATGACGAATGCACAAAGAACACAGGATGAGTCTGTTCCTTTTATGGACGTGGTCTTAAATTTGAGAAATACATAAAAACGTAGATTTGATTGTACAAATTTTACATTTAGTGATAACTTATTTATATAACAGTAGTTGCAACAGAGAACAATCCAGTCAACATAGCTTTGATATATATATAAAAACATAAGTTTGTTGGAGTATTTTGAACTTTGATTCAAGAGGAAAATGTTTGTCGTATCAGAATCTTTGTAATGATTTAAGTAACACTTGTGAAAACCTGATCAATTTTACTGTATTTACAAGATGTTTAATACTGAATGTAGAAATAATAATATAATCTTGTTACTTTTGTGAAGGTGGAGATTGATGATTACCAGAACTATGAGAAGGCTCTGGATGCTTTGACTGAAGCTGCCAAGTGTCTGTTGAAAGCAAAGGACTCTTCAGGTGAACAGCAGGAAGCGAGAGTAGCCGACCTGCAGCACAAGGTCTCGCTAATCAAGAAATTTGTCCATGCACGCAGGTAAGAATCCAGCTCATCCTTCTGCCCTTTTCTATCTTAGTGAGTTCCTTTTTCTTCCGTCTGATTGGTGTTGTCATGACCTGATGTTTGATTCCGTCCTTTGTCTGCAGGTTGTATCCGGAGAACGCTGATGAGGCAGTGCGGTTGTGTGAAGCGCTGCTGGAGGAGCCAGAGTTGGACCCTGCGGTCAGGATCGGTGATGCGTTTGGTTTTCTGGTGGAACATCACTGTCAGCAAGGCAACTTAGAAGTGGTAACTGTCATTTCATCTTCTTCAGTTATACTTTAGAATATGAATCACTAATACCAAAATGTAGAACGTTTTGGTCACATCAGCATCACAATATTATAAGTATCAAGACTTTTAAAAGATGGTACCAGACACTTTGTCTCTTCTAAAGTAAGAATAACACAGACTTGGAGGAAATTGCCTCTTTTATTGAGGTATAAATGTTTGGTAGTGATCCTCTACAAGGTTGTCTTTGGTTAATATAAATTATGACTTTCTTCTGAATTACTTTATTCTCAGAATCTCCTAATTCTGTCTCCTTAAAATGGCCCTAATACTTTGTCCTAGTGAAACTACACTTTAACACATGTTAAAGTGAAGTATGACTCTAAACCCTGGTGAGTCCTTCACCACTCATCTCTCTGTCTTCTTCCATCCTTCCCCTCCAGGCGTATCGTAAGCTGGAGGAGCTCCAGAAGCGGCTGCCGTCGCAGAACGTGAGATACTACATTAGTCAGGCCAGTTTAGAGGCGCTGCAGAAAGTGATGGGTGTTCCCATAGACGGTGATGACCACACTGTGAAGGAGGATGATGAAGTGGAGGAGGACCTGAATTTGTCTTAGTAGAATCTTATATATTATCATATGTCATGTCTTTCTTTAAGTGTGTATGTAGAGTCGGCTTTGACACGAATGTTTAATGTTCAGCAGGTCATTTTTTCCTACCTATCAAAGTACAAACGTACGTTGTGGCTCAGGAACAAGGGAAGAAATCCAAACTACAGGTTCTAACTGTAGAACTGTTACATGTCCCTGGTCATTTGATTTAGATTTAATTAAGAGATAATGGACATGACACCCAACACAAGATTCAGTCCCATGTAGAGAAGCTACAGAGATGCTACGGTTAATGGGCTGTATTTATGTAGCACTTTTCCAGTCCACTCAAAGCAGTTTACATAACAAGTCACATTAACCCATTCATACACACATTCCTCCAGTGCTTCTACTACAGGTAACCATGACTCGGAAAACATGAACATTTTCTATTGTGTAATGCAGCTCTTCTTTTCCACATCAAAGGGTTAAGACTGGTTTGCAGACTGGTGTCAATGAACTATGGCCTTCTTCGAAAAATTAAATGTATATGTTAAGATTTGTTTTGTCTTATATTTATCCCCAGGTCTAAGTGTGTGGTTTACAGGCATTTTGTCACAATCGATCTTTTTTAATTTTCACTTGATGTATTATTTGTAAATATCCTCTATGTCAAAAAACATATTTCTGTAAAATATTTTGCAGCTATTTTGATAACTTTTAGCCAATTTCTACCCTGCACGTTATATTGAAAAAAATAATGTTTTTCCATTACAGTGCACTGTAAAGTTCCTACAATAAAACATTTTTAACATAACATTCCACTGTACTACATTTTATGTAATTAAGTGATTTCCATAGGTCTGTAAAACACTTAAAGGACTTTAGAGAAAAAAGACATTTCTCTCGTTTTGCACTGACATACCTAAGTAGCCTTGGGACAACGGGGGTCCCCGTAATATTTTCTCTCTTGTAGGGGGTCCATGGCCTGAAGATGCCCCAGCTGTGGAAACAAGAGGGCGCCAGAGGTCTTTTTCATGCAACATTCCCTATACACACCCCAAAAAAGTTAGCTTTGACATCATAATGCCAAAAGTGCAGTAGTTGCACAAACTGTGGCAGCAAGGGGGCGCTATAGGCCTTTTTAGTAGATGAACATAGATGTTACTATTAACATTCATTGATTCTTTGAAACCTTTGGTGTAATAACCTAATATTTCATGTCAAAGTCGCCTCTGTTCAATCAATTCATTTCACACAAGAAAAGCTGATGAGGGGCCTTGTTTTTTTTATCAGCTTGGAAAAAAAGATGGAAAAATCACATCTAAACTTTAACACAGCAGTCAGAGTTTCCTACACACTCTGTATTGTTGTGATAGAGCGGAAGACAACAGTGTAAACTAAGACAGGATTAGTTTAGGGTGAAGCTGGTGGGGAAAGCAGATGGTTTATACTATAGCATTTTGTGGTGCTGTTGTTTCAATAAATAAACTGTGATGTTTGGTATGAAATGAAGTACGAAGGCAGACAGGCTTTGTTTGTATTTTTGAAACCATGGCAACATACTGTTGGTGGATACAGTGAGGGCCAAAGGCAGCACACACTGAATAAAGATGGACACTAAGGACCAGCAGCCTAATTCAAAAGAACTTCAGGAGAGACTTCAATCTCTGACCGAAGAAAATGTGAGTAAAATCTGTCGTCTTCATAATGTGCACTTTTTACTTCCGAGATTTTGGCCACATATTTTGTTATTGAAGTAATTCGAACACTTTTATAACGCGTTTATAAGCAGGATATAAACATGTTATAAATGGCCTCCCACAATAGCTGTAGGCAGATGTCATTTTAAATATTTGTATTTGTCAAAAACTATAAAGCCACCTGTAGGCTGCTAGAGGTGGAGGCTGCTGTATAAACCAACAAGACTATAGATACAGATAAGAAGACACAGCACTTAAACACAGCTACAAAAATATAATATACCTTAATATGAAATCATAAACATTTTGATTTGGAAATACTTAAATCAATTAAATAATTAAAATATCCTTGGGTTTGTTATAAACTATTTATCATTTCATATACTGCTTAGTCATGCTTAATAGATGGCTTAAGGTAAACTGAATTAAGATGGGCACTGATTTTTAAAGGGGGAATGCACCATTATCACTTCACCTCCTTTCAGTTCCAGCTACGTGAGAAGAATGAACGCCTCTTTGCAAAGGTGGGCTACCTGGAGAGCAGACTGGGCCACCTGGCTGCCTCCAACACAGACCTGTCCTGCAGGCTAGTCCGGAGTGAAGAGGAAAAACTAAAGGTAGAGAATAAGAACTCTGTGATCTGCATTAACTAAAGCCTCAATGTTCGGTAAAGCGCCAGAGGGCTCTGTCTTCCCTCGTCTCGTTCTTTCAGATATCGAAGGAGCTGGTGGAGGAAAAGATTCAGACCAACAGGATGAGAGAGCGATTTGAGGAGGAGGCGTTTGAGCTGAAAAACAAGGTGAGAGTTGGTTTAATGTGTAGAAATGAATTCAAAAGTGTCAATCATGATATTTCACCCTGTTTATAGAGCATCAACTTACTAATTAAAACCAAACTAACAAGAATAATTTAACACTATGACATTCGTCAGTGTGAAGACGTACCTAAAATAACAGAAACCATCTTTATTTTTTAATACCTATACTGCAGCCAGTCTCCAGGGGGCGATTGAGACACTTTGGCTTCACTTTTGGGGAGTCTTAATGTCAGCCATCTTTGATACAGTCTATGGTTAACGCCTCTGCTGCTGTTTCTTTGCCGTCTTCAGATATTGAACCAAAACAGCGTGACAACAGACCTGGAGCTGCAGCGAGACAAACTGTCCAGGGGACTTCAGTCGGCTGAGGCTCGTCTGACGGCCGGAGAGAGAAGCGGCCGAGACCTGACGGAGGACTTCGCCGCTCTGAGGAAGAGCTACCAGGTTCTGGCTCAGGCCCACGACAAAGAGCTGACCCAGGGCGAGGAGCTGAGTGCGGAGCTGCTGGCTCTGGCCCAGGCCCAGGACGCCCTCCGCAGGCAAATGGAGGAGCAGCAGCGGAATGTCACGACCAGCACCCAGGGTCTCCATGGAGAGCTGGACAGGGTGCGGGCCTTGATCAGCCGCATGTCACAGAACAGAGTCAAGGTGAGACAGTGGACTGGTTGAAATGATGGTGTCCAACAGTTCAGGTGGGATCTCTCCCACTAGGCTTCACCTATTCTACCATTACCGACAATAACTCCTCCATTCCGTTTTGTCATTGCTGCTCCCTTCAGCTCTATCATACATTTACAACATGTACAAATACTTTTAACATTGACGCACTTTTCCATTATTTTACAATCAATGTTATAAATGTTATGATATGATGATGCATTCAGTTACACGTTGTATCTATTGTACTTCTGTCCGTCCTGGGAGAGGGATCCTCATATGCCTATATCTCTGAAGTTTCTACAGTTTTTCTTCTCCTGCTAACAGGGTTTTATTTTGTAGTTGTTACTCAGTCTTGATGAGGGTAAAATAAAATAAAAGATGTCACACCTTGTTAAGAACTTAAGACCCATTGTGATTTGTGAATATGGGCCATACAAATAGAATTTGATTGGGCTTTTATTATGAAGAGGTCGGTTTCATTATGAGGAGCTCTTTTAGCTTTGACACATTTTGGGATTAACAGTGGAAAACTTGTTAATGCTTTTTTATGTCAAATCTCCAATTCTTAACAGACTGAGGATTTGGCAGCTTTGGACAAGGAACAAAAAACTATGAAAGAAACTGTGAGTATTTCAGTATAAAAGTCACCACGATTACTCTTGGTCAACCGTGACCAGCTCCACATGTTTTACACGTACCAGTACCTAACCCGCAGTTTCAGTAACTGCTTCTCCCTGTTATTTCTCTGTTGTCACGTAGCTTCTAGGAAACCAGGATGAAATGAAAGAGATGCTGGAGAAGCTGAGGGATGGTTACATGGAGCAGCAGAGGAGCCTGGAGGAGAAACTGTGAGGACCCACCGATGTTTGTCATTTACCCGTGCACAAGCTTAATTAAGAGGAAACATCCTCATCTTTCATGTTTCCCGTCATCAAACAGCCAAACACATGTTGGGATGGGTTCGTCCCACATGCCTCTGCTCTGCGGTCCCCTCTTTGATTTCTTGTTTTGAGCTGTGGTTCGATTCCCTGTGTGTGATGTGGTCTCTCTGCTCCCTCCTGTGATGTGGCCGTCTGTGGCATCGGTCGCCGCTCTCTTGTGGTCGCGCCTGTGTCTGGTCATCAGGGCGGCCTTGAGCAAAGAGCACCAGGAGAGCAGGGGGGTGATCCGTGACAGCCGGGTGAAACTGTCTGAACAGAATGCGGTGAGCATGAACGGTTCCAGATTCTGACTGACAGGATGCTGGTAAAGCTGCTGCCGATACTATCACTCACTATGTTTACATGGACACAAATATTCTGATATCAAGACAACAGTCTGTATAAGTCACTGCCATACGAACAGCATTATCTTTTTTTCAAGATATTTTTACTCCAAGAATTTCCGAAGGCAAACAGCTCATGACAGTTATAACTCAGTCAGACCTTTTCCACCCCAAACAGTATAAAATAATAAAGATTGTTATTATACTTTATCTTATTGCATTCTCTGATTTTACCTAATTCTAGTTCTTTCTTAATTTTTGTGTATTTATTGCTTTATAAATATAATTATTATATTATTATATCACCCAAAAATTACCCCCCCCCCCCCCCCCTCCACAAAAAAAAGAATAAATTCATGGGGGAATAACTCAATTATGTGTCAATTACATAAGGTAAAGTATACTGTCCTCTGACTCAATAGTGATTAGTGAAGGTGGTTTATAGCATGTTAGTTAAACTTTCATGTGGCAATATGGGCATAGTTTGCTTCCATCAAACACATACTGGCCTTTCAATCGTGAATATTTGGGTCCCGATGGTAAATGATGCAGGACAATTACTTCACTTATCCTTTCATATGGTAAATCACTGAAAATCTTTATAACCCACAAGTCATACTCGGAATAAGCAAGAATAAAATTAAAAGTATTGTGACCTTTGTCACATTATATAGACACATACATGTTTTAATTGCTATTATCCTATCATAGTTACTTAGCTTGACGTCATAATCAGACTATGCTCCGTAACATATAAACAGGAAGACGAATGGAATAGTAGCAAGTCATATAAACATTGTAATCAGGTAAACAGTCATGCTATTCCTGTCTGTAGACACTGTTGAACTTTCAGCTTCTAAATGACTCTTAATACTAATTTCAATAGGATGTTAAAAAGGGTATAAATGTGTTCAAATTGAAATGTCTGTATAACTTCCCCCCCCCCAGGCCCTGATGTGCTCTCAGAGCCAAGCGAAGGAGGCAGAAGAAGAAAACTCAAAGCTGCAGCTTCAGGTCAAGGAGCTGAACGAGGAGTTCCGCTCACGGCTGGTGTGCTACGTGCAGGACTTGGCGGTGAGCAGTGAACACAACATGGCGACATAACTAGTCCCAGGGCAAGTCCCTCATCTTACTGTATCACTCCTCCTGAATCTACAGGACTACATTGATGGACTCGGAGATGGGAAACCTCCCTCAGAGGGAACTAAGATGAGGGTGTTTGTGGAAAGCCTGCTGCAGGATGTGCGTTCCTCCTACAGGGCCAGAGAGGAGCAGCTGGCTTCTGCTGCTCGCTCCTACAAGAAGAGGCTGCAGAAGGTCACTAAGACCCATCATGCACTGCTCATCGCATACAGGTATCACACAGTCTGTGTGTTTGTCAACAATTACTTCGGAAATCGGTAAAAACTTATAGAAGGATCCATTTATCGTTGGTTTTGGTCTTTTTATGAGATTTGTTGACACTAGAAAAACACAGAACATCACCCGACTCTGTCGATTTTGCTTTTAGGGTTCAGAGGGAGCAGGTGTTGACCAAACCAGAGTGCGGACTTGACCCTGGACTTCCAGAGGCCAGTTTCAGCCTGGAGCTCTCTGAGCTGAGGGAGGAAACCGAGAGCGAGCTGCAGCATGTCCGTCAGGACAAGGCGAGGCTGGAGGCTCGGCTGCAGGCGGCCCTGCAGCAGGTAGAGAGGAGAGAAAGATGGCTGCTTGGAAGTGGATCGATGTGCTTTTGTTTTGCCTGGTGAATGTTTGTATTTGGGTCTGTGGGGATTCTTCTTTGTGTCATGTTACAAAGGCAAAGAGCGAGCGGTCATTCAGAAACATAATGGATTATTGTTGTAGAGGTGGATTTCAGGTCATGTTACAGAATAGATGGATGTAATATTTGTTGATGTTAAATATTCACTTTATTTTACATTGCTTTTAAAGAAGTTTCATTTTCAGTTAAAACAAGGTCAACGGTACAAGAAACTGTGTTGAACAAGAGGACAGGACATTAGACATGTTATATATATATGTAAAAGCATAAAGTAATAAGAGAGAGAGAAAAAAATCTTTTAAATAAAATAAAATAAAATAGATCACATTATAACGCAAAGCAGAAAACCAAATTCAATATACATAAAACAAATTGCAGAGAAGGTTCTCGGGCAAGAAAAATATCGATTGGTACAGATTCTGCTTATTAGTTTACATTAACATTTCTGTGTTTGTGATGATTCACTCTGACTTTCCTGTTTCCAGGTGGCTGCCTTAAAGATGCCTGCTCAGAATTCAAGCTGTCTGGAGTGAGTTTTATTTTTTTTATTTGATCAAATGACAAAAATAAAAAGATGAGCTATGGGGTGTGTTATTACAAAAAATATAAAATTTATATATTTATCAGGCCGGTAAAAGAGGAGCAGACATGTGAGGAACCCTGGACGGGCGTGAGGACACAGCTAAAGGAGATCACAGACTCTACCCTGGTAATCAAACCTTTCAGCGATTAAAATTGCTGATTTCAGACATTGTAAAAATAAATAAACCTTTTATATGATAAAGCTTTTCTCTCTGACAGGTGAGCTTTGAGAAGCAGCGAGCTCTTCTCATCACCAGGGCGACAGTTGCAGAGGCGCAGGTGTCCGAATTGCAGGACTACGTCGACAACCACCTGGGCAGGTCAGGTGGTCACTCATAGGGATAGTTCACGGAAAAATTCTATTCACTCATCATCTACTCATCACTGTGCCAACAGTGGTTCGAGTCCACAAAACACTTTAGTAGTTTCAGGGGTGAACCAGTTTCCACCCCTCCATTGGAATAGTGGTGAGTAGATAATAAGTGAAGTAAAATTTTTCCGTGAACTATCCCTTTAACGTGTAAGTCATCTAATGTTTTAATTTATAAGAGCGTTTCACTGAACATTGATGCAACCTGCAGGTATAAAGAGGAGATCACACATCTCCGCAGACTGCATGGCAAACAGGAGGGGGGGCGATCCCAGAGTGCTAATTCATCTCTCCACTAAGGAAACTGGAAATCCCATTTTCAGATAATTCAGATTGCACAGGTTAAGGTTGTAAATCTCACATCTATATCATCTGTACTTTTAAACATGTATTCCCCTGATATCACATGAATCAAAAGCAGTTTCACTAATTCTGTTTCCATAGAAATCCATCTGTAGAACCTGTTTTAAGTGTCTAAACATGGTGCGTGACTCCCTGCTGCGTTCACACCCCATCACTAGGTGGTGCTGCTCATTCTGCTGCTTTTCTCCATGAAAGGCCCCCAAAGAAATCCAGCCTTGAGAAAAAAATGCCTGGAATGTTTGTAAAGCTTATGTCAATTTCACGAGCTCGGGAGAAGAAAGCCCGGTGACAGCGAGGGGTCACCCTGGTGAGAATAATGTCATTACATGTTACCCAGACACGTACACGCCTGTGAATGCTCTCCCCATCAATGCCAGGCTGAGAACCGTGGCGCACAGCAAGCCAGGCTTTTTACAGAGGGAGGGTTCATATTTATAACCTTCAGTGTTTGTGTGAATAGGCAACTATTCCCTTTAAATCCCTTTAACAGGGAAAGGATCTTTTTTTTTTCTTTTAATAGCGTGTTTTGGTTGCATGGTTTCATGCTACGGCCAACAGCTGATATAACTTTAAAATGTGGCATTATTTTAAAAAGTTTCAGAGTCTAAGGAAGTTTGAGTCAAAGTTAGGTCGAAAGCAGAAGTAGTCGGGGGAATGATGGGAAAAGTAGAGGAGATGGAGAGGGTCATAGGCATGTCACCCCAATCCTCTTTTCAGGGGGCATGCCAGCCATTGGGAGGGGGGAGGGGGGGTAACAGGGGTGTGAAAGTCTGAGAGGAATGGGAAGTGGGATTTTGTAAGTAATGCATTACACTCCCAGGGCCCTGGGAAAAGGGGTGGGGGGGCTGTTCGGCTTGGGCACCGTGCCAACATAGTCACTGTGCCAAAGCGCTCGGTGCTGGGGACCACTCCTCTCACCGGCGGATCTGTGGGAAAATTAAAAACCAGGTTGTTCTCTGCTGCCGCGCCAAACAAACACAAGAGGAGAGAGGTGATGTGTCTGCAGAGGCCTCTGCAAACCAAATGAAATCAAACAAACATTTTCAATTAAAAAAGTTATAGAAGTTTGTCTGAAGCGCAACTGGTCTCCGAGGCAACGTGCCAAGTATTTTTTTTCTCACAATTTCTGAAGAATTTGACTCCTTGGACTGTGACCAGCTACTTATTGAACACAATATGCACTCACTATTATGGTGAAAATAATACCCACAATAAAGAGTAGAGTAATATATCTGAATTATGTTGCAGGGATGGTTACAGATTTTACTCGTATATTCTGGAAATAGCCTAAAAATCTTAAATGTGTTCAAAAAGAGACTTAAAAACAGTTTTGGCTGTAGATGTTGATTAAGATCCAAGCACATACATACTGGGTTTATCCCCTGAAGACCAGATAGACAGAGATGGGAGTTACCTCCCGAAAATCCAGATTTTATTCAAAGAAAACCATTACATTCTCCTGGTTAAGGCCACAGCCCTCCTGCATAATGCAATTGAGAGACAGAGTCAAATGATGGATTAATTATTATAGTAATTATTATGGAGAATTCAGATGAAACCAGACAGATTTTCTAAAAGATAGGCACTAAGTACCTCTTTTTATATTTCTATTTAATCTTATTCACACAGGTCCTTTTATTTATCATTTTACCTGTATATTACCATAATTATGAAATTGTTAGTTCACATTTTTTGTTTAATGGAAAACTCTGAGAAATAAGTCAGGAGGCCTGCTCAGAAAATAAAGTTAAATTTTTGCTATAGAATTGATAATGTGATAGATATAAATCATGATGTGAATCGTCCAATGCGTTGAACGTCTGTGTTATTTCTCTATGTCTCAGACGTGAGAAGAGCCCCCAGCAGGATTATATCCTTTATGTAATTAGCAGTTTGTTTTTCATGAGTCTGCTCGGTTGAACCAGTTTATCAACTTATCTGTTCCCGTCCCACTGAGAGTGGAGAACTGTTTTTGCTACTGCTGGCACACAACCCACTAAAATGAACACACAGACATAAAATCTGATTTACACCCAACGAAACCTGGACCGACAGACTCACACATCACCGTTTGACACCAGAGTGTGTTTGTTTTCACCATTAATAACAGATTGAATTGTTCCATAACTCATGTCATGAATAAATTTTCTTGTGATCCTCTCGAAACTGTTTTAACTTGTATACTGTTTGTACAACCACAGAATACGGTGTAAGAGTATT
This sequence comes from Pleuronectes platessa, assembly GCF_947347685.1. Classification (NCBI taxonomy): domain Eukaryota; kingdom Metazoa; phylum Chordata; class Actinopteri; order Pleuronectiformes; family Pleuronectidae; genus Pleuronectes; species Pleuronectes platessa. Next base: position 10,007,487 of record NC_070646.1, on the reverse strand, counting down.
GTGTCATGTTCTTCATTTCTGTCTGGAAGATGGCACATTCATATCAAATATTACAATGATTTTGCTATTAAATGGTTTTCATGTGATGTACACAACAATTCAAACTTCATCGATGTTCCCACTGATCAAAAGTAAACATTTAATCTAAGGGAGTGTTTTTTCAGGAGTAGTTCATTCTTCCTCTAACATTGTACAGATGTAGTTCAGCAGGACATTAGCATTCTGGTTCATGTGAACTCATCAGTTCTGCTGATCCTCAAGACCATGACCTCATCAACATTACAACTGTGTGTAAACTTGCTTGTTCAGTTTCTCCGCTCTCGTCTGTTTTGTTGTCACTTTCGGGCCCAGATTTTTTTTGTGTGAGTGGCACAGTGGGAAAAGGGCTGGATGAATGTGTCGTTCTGCGGATGGGAAGCAGGGTGGACCGGTGCGGAGGAAGTACCTCACATGGTCCGCGATGGGCCGCTCGTCAAGAGGCCCTTTGTTTTAGGAGGTTAATGCCTAATTGATACAGGCTTAATGAGAACGGGCCTGTGTGCGCAGAGTGTGTGAGCCGGGGGCTGGGCGGCCCTGTCGTAATTGGAACGGACAAGCCTTGTGTGGAGGAGTGCACGGGGAGAGGATTTATGGGAACACAAGGAGAGGAGAGAGAAAGAGAGAGAGAGGGAGAGAGAGAGAGTGGGAACCAGGAAGAAAAGGTGACAGGGAGTGGGAGGAATGTGGAGGCAGTGGGAGAGGAATCCGATGTGGTCGTCAGAGTATTGCAAGATCGTGCGAAAAAAAAGAACTGACAATGGAAAAGTGAGCAAAGAGTGTAACCAGGACGTTCCCATGCATGTGTGCTGAACGCTCCTCCCACGGCACCAATATGTGTCGAGATACTTTTTCAACTTGATGCATCTAGTATGAAATATTTGCTCCACATAGTTAAATACATGTTTTTTAGTCTTCTATATTAATTAACTAAAGTATAATGGCAACACTAACTCTCTGCAACTCTCTGCTGCACAAGACACCTGTCTGTTCTTTTCTGACAAGCTGTCTTTTCACCCCCTCTCTCAATCTGACAGCCTCAGACTATTCATGCAAGAGTCCCCAGCTACCCTCCAGACAAGCTTTCAGCACAGAGGCTGGAGAGCATTAAGAGGGAGGAGGGCCGGGGCGGCAGAGGCGAGCACAGAAGAAACGTGCACTTCAGAAAACCTTGAAGAATCAGGCCTGAAAGCTGGGGAGACTGTGGGTGGCTGCGAGAAGGGGAGAAGGGGAATGAAAAGAAAGAATAAAAAAATAAAGGGGATCACTGTGCATAATTATGAAGATGAGAGGGGGAAACAATGAAAAAAATGGAATCTCGGGGATGAGGGTTGCTAAAAAGTAAAAAAATTAAAAAGTGAAAGAAAATGGAGCTAGGAGAATATAGGGTGAGAAAAGAGGGGAGGAAGAGTTACAGTAAGGGAGAGAAGGACAGGGGAGGGAGGCAGCGTGATGAACAGGAGCGAGTGGAAATGAGGCTGAGAGGGAGAGAGAGGGATAGACCCTCTGCTTTCCCACACTCGGCCGGTTCCCACAGTGGACCCGGCTAATCCCTGTCTTAATTGGGGGAGAATTCCAGCGCACATGTTCCCCCATGGAATGAGCGAATAGACTGAGCGACAGGGAGAGGAGAGCAGAGGGAGCTTCTGACACATCAGACAGAGCCCGGCGGCCGGGCCTCATGCACCGTGCGCCAGTGCACTTTGTCAGAATATAAACACGCAGCACGACTGTCAGCACGTCTGAAGCATAAATGGCCTCCTGAGTTCCTCTTTCACCAGATCCAGCCTAAGAAGTGCTCTCAGCAGACACTCAGTCACATTCCACCGAGACCAGTGTTCTGTTTGCAACTGGAAGGTTTCATCTCATTCATGATGAAGAAGTGAAAAAACTCTATAAAACACTACAAGACTGATAAAGTCTCAGTTATCCTAAATTTAAAAAAAATACTTTTTGAAAACCTATTAGCTCAGGTCTTAAACTATTCATCAGCTGAATAGCTTTTTCTTTATGGTGCTTAAAGCATAAAGAATGACATTTAAATGCATTTTATCTGAAATATGTTGCTTTAAAATCTTTTGACAGATCTTTTGGAATGCTGACAGTCTGAATTATACTGTTATTCTGATTTATTTGAAGCATCTGAGTGAATTCCACGTTGAGGTCGCTGCAGCAGCTGAGGTGGACATTCTAAAAGCTCAGCACTATAACTTGAACTAACTCCGCCACGGATAAATAATTAAATATTGTTGTGACTGCAACTGTAACTGCTCTCTGGGTATCTTGGTTTTCAAATCTTTTACTTCCCAACTGGCCAAAGACTGAGACAGTCATCATATCAGGATATTTCATTGTAACTTATAACTTTAATCTGATTATGGTCAAGGTGAGTGATAAATAATTTGTATACATTATATTGTTATTCAGCTTGAAGCTCTGTAGACCTATTAAGTCAATGACTGAATAGATCAAACGATCATCACTTCTTCTCTGGGAATTGTTCAAAGTAGTTCTGGGAAATGTAGGAAGACAATCAAATATGTAGAGATTTTACCAAATGATAAACATTAACAACTGGCACTCAGTATATCCTTGTTTTTACTTTTATCTATTCTTGTTACATAGGCTGTATTGAAAGGTTTTTGTGTCTCCTAATCTGATGTTAACGTTTGGTTTTACTTTAATCATTGTCATTGGCAATGGTATCATGATATCAAGTCCCAACTGTCCCTGTATGAAACCACATTTCGATTTGGACCTAAAGAGACGTATCTTTCTTTTGATACTAACAAATGAATCCCTGCAAGAGTTCCTTAATGAACGTGGCACAGACTATGATCACGTCTTCACATACTTTGCTGCACAGTTCACAGGGAATATCTGTTGAAAAATCTTGGCCTGAAGCTGCAAACTGAGGGTGAAGCATGTGAGGAGATACTAGCAACCTAACAAAACCAGCGTGAGTGGCAGTTTCGTTCCTGCCTCCCTCTTTCCTTAATAAACATCTCGGAACAATGAGCGCAGTGCAAAATGTCTCTGAGGAGGAAACTTGACACAACCTCTCTGAGGTGAAAGATAACAGGCAAAAGGAAGAAAAGAACAAACCATGTCGAGGAGGGGAGGCCGGGCCGGGCCTCAGTCCTGCAGGATTAGATCTGAGACACAGAGAGGTGGGTGGTAGGTAGTGAGGGAAGAACTGAAGTTTCTCCCCTTTGTGCAGACGATCCGACGGGTTTTGCGAGTAAACCATAATCCTGCTGGTTAATTGGCAGGCTTGGAGAACCTCTACTAAAAACAATTCTACTTCCTAGTAAGACTCAGGCTGGGGTTTAGTATCCAGAGGGATGACATCACCACAGGAGGAACAGAACTGTGTCGGAGGAGGAGGAGGAGGAGGAGGAGGAGGAGGAGGAAGAGATGGGGATCGAGGCAGAGGAGGAATTGTATGGCAATGCAAGTTACCCATTGAGATCTTCAGGTCTCAGGTCTTTTAGCCTGTGCACTTGGCTGCTGGGAGGGTTCTCCCAATGTGTTCTCTGCTGTGGTGGGATAAGGAGGTGGCAGTGGGAGCTGTGGCACCAACAAACTGAACAAACACCAACATTTACCTCTATGGAGGCTTGATTAATGTACATCTTGTCTTATCTTATCTTATCTGACCTGATCTGAGCTTATATATCTTAAAATACTACTGCAGTCCCAGTCCTAAGCCTGCCTGTTTGAAATGGTTTGTTTACTTGGCCTGTGGTGTTGCCAGTTGCAGCTTTTCTTTAGCTGTGGTGAGTAAAGACCTGCAGCGGGACTCAGAACTCATTGTTGTTGTGAACGTGCCCTTGTCACGTCTCTTAGTCTGATGAGTCCCAGTTGCCTCTTTATTCCAACTTTATTAAAACTCGACACTGCACTTCCTTGGGCCCTTAACAATACACATGTGTGAAGCCGACATGAACAGTTCTTCAGACATTTGAGCCACAAACAGAAAGACAGAGGATTCTTTAATTGTTAGAAAGATTAACGAATACAGTATTTCAACATTTAGCCAAACGTTGTGCATGGATGGTCTGTTGGTTTGTCACTTTAAACCATTCTGAAGTATCAGAACCACTAATGAATGAATAATGATAAACTTTTGTGGAGATCCAGAGAATGAATCCCGCTCTCTCTCTGACAATCGCCCGACTTTTTCCTATTCACGTCCATGTGAGCCGCGGTGAATGTCCCTAAGTAGCCTTCTTACAGTGGTTTTTGTGGTTGTACCCCCCTGCGGGCGACGTCAGCCCCAGGACACGGCGAGGAGCTGGCAGCTGTACCGAGCTCAACCCGAGGGGTAGCGGCAGCGGGCCTTGGTTTCGAGGGGGTAGCAATTCATTCCCTCTGTCTGTCCTGACAATACTTTTTTTTGGCGGGAAAGCACCGAAAGACGCTTGTTTGACCCAACTTGAGTTTCTTTGTGGGGACCCCCTCCCTGAGAAAAAGTGTCGCCCGCCTACACACTCATGCACCATGTCCACCCTGTCTTGATTGATTTTCAGTGCGCATTTTGGAGGGGATTACAGCCATCTGCAGGCTCTTGAGGAACAAAGGGTGCTCGGCACTCTCCTCCCCTCACTACTTCAGAGGGATAACATGGCCAGATAAACATGCTCTCGCCCCACTCCACGCTTGTTCTCTATTCTACCTTGACCTCTCAACCCACCCAAACTGCCCACTCCACTTTATGGCTGACCACGGTTGTTTCTCTCCCTGGCCCCTGAATGGCGATCGCTGCCGACAGTCCCTGCACCACAGAAAGTTTCGGCCTTGCACGACTTTCGGCACCGAAGAGGGTCAGGTAGCAGCGAGGCATAGAGCGTGTGATTTGACTGGCATTTCCCTGGCACAGCGGGTGGTGGTGCATTCTCAAACCTGAACACTCGCTTTCCATTTGGGAATCATCCGAATCGCCAGCTGTGCGAGGGTGTTATGGGAACCAGAGATTGTCAGCTGGGTGAGTGGGATGCCACAGCGCGGTGGTGAACGTCATGCTGCCTGTCAGCTGGTGCTGAGCTGATGGAGCGGCAGCAGGATGCGCAGCCACTGACATTTGGTAGCAGGGAGTTGGATTACCAGCTTTTGTTTATGGGGGAAATAAACCCTGATGAAATACACAGCTGTTTCTCCATCACTCTCTTCTCTCTTCTTATTGGTGAAGAAGCTGCAGAGGAACTCCCAAAGATATGTTAGAAAACACTTAGAGCTGTTCAGATAAAGTTTGGATATTTCACAGGAACCTTGGGTCAGAAACCTGCATTTGCAATTTTGCAAACTCGCACCCTCCTGCACCAAAAAAGCTCGGAACTGGACCCGACCCAATTATCTCCGAGACAGATCCAGACCCACCTGTTAACATATGACCCGACCCTTCACCTGTGACCAAACATATGCTGCATACACAGTCCCTCACATCCACTGGGTCATCATGGCTTACTTGTCCCCCCGTTGTGGTGGTTGAGTTGTGTATTTGGAAAAGTGTCAATTGTAGCTTGTGTCTATCAAACACTAAAACACTGTGCTTCCATAGTGTTTTTCGGTGGCTTTCACAATAAAATAAAATCCTTGCAGTCGATTAAGTTGATTTAGATGTAAAAATTACTGCACGATCATTTCAATTTCTGAGTTCTCCCCAAAACCTTTTTGCCGGTTACCTGTGGCCCCAGTGCAGGACTTAATACGTTAGTTCAGTATGTTTTGTGAAGGGCAATTAGATACCTAATTATCAATCACGCACTGTAAAATATTATTCTTGCTCAGTCCTCACAGAGGAACAAGATTTCTGGAAATGAAAAGCATGAGAAAAGCTTCTGTGATTCAGTCATTCAGAGGCTTCAAGTATCTTTTGGCACAAGGTGAGAGATTTGAGATGAGCGTCAAGTGTGTGTCAGAGCCTCACAACCAGTGTTGTTGGTCCCACAACAGAGCAGCACCCAGCAGCTGTGGACCAGGATGTGGGAACGTTCCCATGATGCACCCCATGAAAAGAGAGATCCAGTCGAGAGAGAGTGGGAGAGAGTGGGAGAGAGTGGGAGGTGGGAGAGAAATCCGACCACAGAACAGGTTTAAACAATTACGTTTACAGGATGTCAACAGTTTATAAAACAAAGTTAATGGATGTTCTCGACTTGGTCAACAGTTACCTAACCAGCTGTTGTTGGTGGAAACTTAACCTCCTTGGCAGAAGAAACGACTTCCCACAATTTAAACGGTTTACCAGAAGCAGTGCAGTCAGGCTGACCATTAAACCTATGACGCATCACTGATGCACAACTCGCAGTTGTTACCGGGTTATATGACAAAAAAGGAGAAAAATAAACAAGAAAATATAAAGATTCACAGTTCTCTCTGTGTTTTTCCTGCTCTGTGTCTGTCTGCTGCTGTTGCATATTCATGAGGACAAACTAAGGAAGTTGGTGAGTTAGTTAGATCATTTTATTTACAGAAAAAAAAACTTTATAGCTGTTAATTTTCTTCTTGACAAAAGGGCAGATCAGCCCCTCACATGTGCATATTGGATAACAAGGAGATTTGCTGCTGCTGTAATAACAGGGCCCGTGTGCTGTAGGTGGGGTTTTGTTGTGCCGGACTACAGGGGAGTGTCCAGAAGCACTTTGCCCCTGCGTGCGCTCTCATCTCTGGAGCTTTGTCTCTGGCTGCTTCCCCTCAAACTCCCCCAGGGAGCGGCGGAAGTCCACACCCGGCGACTCTGTCCCATCGCTTTGGATTTCACTTTCCTGAGTGTTTCCCGCTTTGCTGCAGCCGAACCTCACCTCAGCCGCACAGCGGGACAGAATAAAGAGCGGAGTGGGGTGGAGGGGTGGAGGGGTGGAGGAGGGTTTATTGTGTTTGCAGCTTTCTGCAAAAACAACAAGGAAAACCCCTCAGTGTTAAGGGAGTGCATGCTTCATTACCTGTGTGCAGCATAATCGCACGATGGAATTCATCACAATAATGTGTTTTCAGCTCTTTAAACAAACATTCTATATGGAAAAAGTTATTTAAAACTTTTCTGTGTTCCCAGAGCTTGATTTGGATTGTTGGCACAATCAAAAAGTCATAATTGTAATAGCTTTAATTCAGCTTGTGCAGAGTCAAACTGTGCCGCTGTGTCATGGGGGCCACACAGACATTACTACTGCAGTTTCCCAGGGTTCATGCTGGGGTCACAGAGAAGTGACAACAATTCAGGAAGCCGAGCTTTTTCTAAATGTCACATGATGTATTGGCCGAGGGAGTATAATTTGAGTGCTCTTTGTTTTGGCTTATCAGGCCTGCAGCAGTAACCTCAGATGGACTGGAGGGGAGGAGGGGGCCCGATGAGTGTGTGTGTGCAGGGTCGAGCGGCTCGGGGCCCCCCAACTCCGGGGATGTTTCAAAGGAGCACTGAGGCAGTAAATAGCCGGGGAGGTTGGAGGTTCGCTCACATGAACTAGTGATGCAGTGGCAGAACCAGCGCCGGGGTTTCCAATGGCCAGACATGGGAAGCATGGCGAGCTTTTGTGGTTCTTTTCCATTTAACCCCAAACTTCTTGTTAATTCCCCCAGCTGCTCTTTTTCAAATGGATTTACTGCGTGTAGTAAATCTGAGATCGCGCTTTGCAGTACATGTTGTGCAGAACTTTTTAAGATGGAGAAACAGGTGGTGAGTTTATCGTTCAGACATGAATTCCAGAGAATGTCTGCATCATTGGGTCTGGACATATTTTCCGAAGTTTGCCTTTCACATATTAAGAACGCAACAGGAGATTGTTTCAGCGTTCACAATGACAGGAACATGTCTGGAACATTCAGGTGAGGGGGGGGGGGGGGGGGGGGGGGGGGGAGGAGGCTTGGTGGAGCATGCAGGTGGAAGGTCATGACGTATGCTGCGGAAATCAGATTTTCTTTAAAGTTCATCAACACTGGTGTCGGACCTAAAATCTTGCTGTCTCATTACTTTAATAATTATCTGATGCGCATGTCTACGGTGTCTAGGTAGGAAACAAAAGTTGGCTCCAGGCTGCAGGCGTGCGGCCTGGGTTGAGTGGAAAACAGATCTGGTTTGATTGTGTCCTCGCTCACACGTGGTCAGGACAAAGTGAGCGACTGTGTGGCACCTCGGCCCAGCCGCGTCCGCCACGCCGCTCCCTTAATCGCAATTTATTGCTTCCTGAATCCTGCAAATGGGAGCCGAGGACAACAGAATTCCAGACTCTGTTTTCTACCTCCTTCCCCGTCCGAATGCCCTCAGGGTCCTAAACACTCCTTAAATCTCTCCGCCGTTAAGGCCCCCTCGCTTTCTCCGGCGTCTCCAATTGTTCCCGGCTTTCAGGCGTCTGATTCATGAGCACTTGAAGAGACTTATGTCTGAGAAAAGTTTACCGTGGTCGAAACCTTTGGAGCCACATACTCTAATGTAGATTAAAGAGTTTAATGCGTTAGGTGAGAGGACAAAGGGGCATGAAATGAGCCTGTTGAATTAAAAGTTAGTTTTAGTTAAGTGAATAAATGTGAAGCTTTAAGAAGAAATTCAAAAACATCCGGAAACGTCAGGTGTGTTTTCTCACGTAATATTTTTAATAACACAGACAAACATAAAAATAATCCACAATTCGGGAACAAAGTTTTTTTTCCAAAGGCATTATTCGTGCCGTTGTTTCTAGAATTTCTTATAAACATATTTACATTCACATTTATATTCACATAAATTCACATGACAAAAAATGACAGACAGTAAAATGGCAGTGTACGCTCTTAAGACATAGCGCTTCAGCTCATCATGGTCATTTGGTATGAACCCCTTCCTCGTGTTGACATAGTGCACATCAGATATGAAATCGTTTAAAAGAAGTTATATAAATGCAAAGTGAGCCTTGGGTAGAAATAAGTCTTTCCACTGAGATTATTTGAGTCTTTCTTGCACGTGACATCAGATTTGTCTTCTAAAAGGCAGTTGTTGGATCGTTTTCAAACAGGAGAGAGCAGCGAAGACCGCATCCTCCCTTCAGAAACAAAATCTCTGAGTTGGCCAGAACAAATGAAAAGTGCACATGGAGCTGTGGAACCTGCTCAGGTCGCCTCAGCCGCGTGTCACTCGTCTACGTGCTCACATCATCTGTACATATATTAAATTCTCAATCGCTCCGCTATGCTACATATAGTTGCTTCTCTTATTTGGTTTTCAGTGCTTGCAGCATCACACTTTCCAGATCATTCCCTTTCTTTAATCAGTGCAAATATTCTCTTAACATTAACTTTTTTTTATTATAATCTCTTTAATAATAGTAACTAGAGAATGACCCCATTGGAGGTGGAGTAATAAAAAACCCACATCACTGTCCTGTGATTTGATGTTTTCTGAACTGCGGTAAAAAGGCAGCCATTTTGAAACTGTAGACCGCAGCCTGCGGTGCATCCTCACCAGGATCTCAACTACAAGGCAGGACACTTTCTGTCAAAGTTCTCACAAATGTTCCTGAGTTCCTGAGCAATGAGTCTGACGAGGGCCTGAATTAATGGCTTAACGTAATTTAAGACTTTCTCTGAAGCGGCATCACTGTTCATACAACTTTCCAATGCCAAATGCTTATAATCTCCATTTCCCCCCATGTCACAGCACCACTGGGTCTTCTGGACCTGGTGACTGTGTATTGCACTGAAATGGTGTTTGAAAAGTCCATTTCGCTCCTCAGCCCTTTGGGATTACCCGTCGGTGGCTCCGGGGCAACGTCGGCAAACGGTCGCGCGCCGTGGCTTCTTCCCGAAACGTGGAACAGGGCTGACTTTGGCCTGGCTTCGAGTCCAGCATGGTTCTGTGTCATAGACAAGCTACCACACTAGGCTGCAGTCAGTCTACAGCCAGTTCACAGGGTATTTGCTGGGCTGCTTTGGCTATGGTGTACGCCCGCTGGAAGTCCTTGTAGCGGGGAGCGCAGCCCAGCCAGGCCTCGCCGAAGTGGACGCGACCGGTGAAGAGGAAGCTGCCGCGTCCCGGTTTGACGCCACACTGCATCAGAGTCCTGATCTCGCCCTTGCTGGTCAGGCGGCTGTTGCCGGTGAACAGGGCGTACTTCTGGCGGAACACGCGAGTGGCGCTGACCTTGATCACCGCCGCCCGCAAGTTGTCGTCTTCCATCACTGACCAGATGTTACCACGCACCACTGTGGATAAAAAAAAACAATCAGGTTAGTTTCTAGTAAATTCACGTGGTCATCTCCCAACATGCACCTCTGACTAACGTTATTACGAGTGTTTGTGCCAACTAGAAAAATGTAGCATAGACCTATTTCAGTCAGAGACGTGGTTTTCTGTGTGATACAGACGATAAAACTCTCCCAAGGCCCGGGCCTGCTCACTAATCCCTCTAACTTTTGTTGCCAGCTGAACTTCTCCTCTCTTCCATTACAGCTCAATCAGAGGCCTGCAGATTAGTCCACTGCTCGTTCTCAGGGGAGACGCAGGGATTTCATTCGTTGATTCTGACTCCAAAAATCATTTCGTTCTGCGGCTTTAGCGAGGGGACTACTTGACTTTTGGTGGTCCGGTTTAATATCTTAATCCTGTTTGTATTCGGCATTTGGTTTGCTGTGTTTTTTTCGCCGAGGTGAGAAATGTAACTCACCAAAGTCACTGGTGCAAACAGCCATCAGAATCTCCGTGTTGTTGCAGGGTCTGCAGGCTTCTGGGGAGAAAACAGAAAATCAGTTAGCGACCTCACAACACTCTGGACAACACCTATATGCTAACACTTCTACTGAGGCCGTGGAAAGCAAAGGCCGCATTTCCAGTTCACATGCACAGGAATGTGAGATGTGAATCCCGACCTCGAACTCTGCGCAACAAAGGAGGGACCAACCACAGAGTCCTAACAGACAGCTGCTACTTTTACAGTTGGCAGAGGAGGAACCGGCAGAGTTTGAAGGTGGGAGGCTCGTCCACTGCAGACGATTTAAAGGCCAAATGAAACTTCCCCCCCCTTTAAGCCTTTCAGGGTGTCTACAGTCACACCTCATCAAAGCCTTCACACGGGGGCCGAAGAGAGGGAGCGGGAGAGGACATCAAAGATTTTAAGAAGGAGCACAATCCCACTTCCCAGAAAATTCCATGCCCCCCCCCCCTTTCACCTAAGTGCCTGATAAATGTACTTTTTTCTTCTTTTTTTTTAAATGGAGTGCAACTTCCTGAAATTCACAGCAGGTTTTACAGATGGCCACAAAAGGATTTAAAAAAAAACAACAACCCAGTAAAGTTCTCACTGTCTGCTGTGACTGAATTGTGGTGAGAGGGAGAAAAAAAAAAAGTCCTGGCATTTTTTAAAGTTCTCCTTGTGGTTCTTTGGAGGCCCCTCGCCCACCCCACACATTCTCCTCTTTAGTGAAAACCTCTTGATAAATGAGATTCCTTCCTCTCGAGTCCACAGCAAACCCCCTTCCAAACCTAATCACTGTGTGTGTGTGTGTGTGTGTGTGACAGAGAGATGTGGGGGGGAGTGCGCTGCCACAGACAAGTCTCCCCACAGAGAGGCAGCTCAACAAAGGAGGGGAGCATCTCAGCTGGGCAGAGGCCTCCCTGTCGCCTAGGAGACGGCAGTAATCCCAGCATACTCATGCGGCACCCATTCAAAGGGCTCTGGACTCTGGAGAAAGCCCCACATACTGAGCTTTTGTCCCCCCCCCCCCCCCGTTCTCAGCACTCCACAGCTCCCCTTCTCCTGCTCCTAACCAGCATGCCTCTGGGGGAAAGTTTGGCCACTTCCTCTCTACGTGGGCCGTGGAAAGTCCGAGCAGCCCACAGAGGCCTGCTATGAATTATGAATCATCTACAGGGAGGATTATACGGTGTATAATATAAATCGCTTGTGGTGCAAAAACTTTTAATGGCCACACATTTTCAGGAGGGAAGAAAAGTTTGTGACCACAGTTCGGTCAATTTAAAAAGTTTGGGATTTAATTTAAGTTTATGAAATAACGAGAAGGTAACCTACATAAACCTGGCCAAGACTTATCCTGTACTTCCTTATTTTAGTTTCATTGAATATTAGGAAAAAATGTCACCATTCCTCCTTAGATTTGACCCTAAGAGGCTTCACTCCATCCAACATGGCTGACTCATGCACCACTGCCTCACCTTCACTGCTGATGATGTTGGTGTCCAGCGACAGCCGAGCGGTCCAGTCCCCCCTCAGCTCGTAGCGGAACGAGGCGGTCCTCCGGCTGATGTCCTGGTGGGGCGTTGCCTGCAGGTAGAGGGCCACCCTCTCCCCGGGCAACCGGCTGAAGCACCTCACCCTGGGCGGGGGTGAGGACTCCAGGCGGTCCCCCACCAGCAGCTCCAGCACTCCATCCCTCTCCAGGTAGAGCTGGGCCCCGTGGAACTGCTCCGAGGGCTTGACGCAGGCTGTGATGAGGCCCGAGCTGCTGCCGCCGGGCCCCACCGCCACGGAGGGCAGGCGGGGCGAGAGGCTGAGGCGCAGGGCACCTTTGGGATACAGCCAGTCCAGGGTGCCCTCGGAGCAGTGGAGGGAGATCTGCTCCACGCTGCCCTGCTGCTGGGACAAACCACTGTGGGGAGGAAGGAAGATGGAGATGAGTAAAAGTCGGACTAACATCATCATCAGTGGAAACTTTGATGAAGCACACACACTTCGCACACACAAACATCATTGCAGGATTGGCAGAACAGGTATAACAAAGAGTAAAGTTATCATAGAGACATAGAGAAGTAGAAATCCAGCTTCAGTAGAACTTCAGCAGATTAGGGCCTATCCAGAGAAGGCGCCACCTATTGGCAGGTGTGTCGAAGCACTTGCCTTTAATTTAATCTTAACTAAGTAATTTTGTAATGTTTTCTGCACGTTTTTTCTCCAATGCACCAAGAAGAGGCTGCACCTCACAGCCGCATGCACATTGCGTGTTTCCTGCAAGTATTCCCGTTAATCCCTCAGTCTCCTGCCTGTCTGGACCCTTCCTCCCTCCTGCAGACTGCCCGCAGGCGCAGCCGCTGCACCGCGGAGCTGCGCAAACATTTTAATTGCGCGCTAATGGCGAGTCCCAACATGTTGCATGCAGACGTGCATTGTCTTATAGAAATACACAAGCAAACAAACACACGCCTGAAGCATCCCCCAGCCTCATTTCTGCATCGTCCCCCCATTTAGCCAAATGCAAATGCAAAAAAAAAAACAGCACAGATGTAAATAGAAATACTTGCCTTCCTCTCCAGCTGCATTGGTCCTCGGAATAGTTCGAAAGAGAACCATGAAAAATGGCAAAAAGTAAAATCCAAATTGCGTTAATCCAAATCCCCACACGGCCCATTTTCAACGGCGCTGGATGCAAAGTTTTTTTTTTTTAAGTCAGAGGGAGACTATTCCAATCCTCCAATCCTGTCGAGTCCTAGAACAAACTTTATAAAACGACTCTTTCTCTATGTGTGGCCGGCTCCATGCTCCTGTATCCCCTCACCCTGCTGTGTGAGATCAGAGAACACCAGTGAACGGCCTCTGCTTCCCTCTCTGCTCCTCCGGGCTGCTGTGCGTCAAACAGCGCACCAGCTCCGGAGTTTATTCCCCCTAGGAAAAACTTCAGCGACCAATCAGAGCGCGGGGTGATAAACTTTAAACCACTCACACGGAGGAGGGGGGGACGCGAGACAAACCAATGTTGCCATTCACTATTGTGTTGGACATGTCTGCTCAGAAATGACTAATTAACCTAACTCAGTATAAGAGTTTAAAGATCCGAGCCTCACTCCACACCCTGCATGTTCCAACACATCAGAAAATATATAGTTATCTGAATCTGATGGAGTTTTTCTCCACCTAAAAAAAGTTTATAACATGTTGTCCTTATTTCTAATTTAAAGATTCAGGATGGAAACAGGCACTTGATGTAGAGTTCATTCTCACTTGAGGCTTTAGGTTTCCACTATGCACTGGTGTAAACTTGGTGGTGGAACAGGATTTGTTTCCAAACTGGTTGTGATGTCACGAAAATACCAACTTCACCAATAAGGTTTCGCAGAGGCACAATGCTAATACCAATATTCAGGCACAAAACAATTCTAATGCCGATATATTGACTGATGTGTGTTTTACAAAACCTGTCAATCAATCCCAGGGTGTTGTTATCAAACCCTTATGACAAAGAAGTGTAACTGAGGCTTAATTTTTTTATAGTTTTATCAAAAACTTTAACATAAATAATCACGAATTAATTAAATAAAAAAACTCATAGATAGAATCATATTGCCACATGGGCAAAAACAAACAGATAAATACAGATGATGCTCACATCAGTCGATTTATTAAATTTGTATTATATTTATCAGCCAACCCATATATTTTTCCAGCTTTACAAAGTACTACAAAGTACTAGAGCGTGGCACAGGGTTCAGTATTACAGTCCGAACCCGACCGAGCCCGAGAGAAAACTAACTGAGCCGGACCCCAACACATTTTTATAAATGTTGTCCGAAACCAACAAGTCCTGACATGTCCCGACGGGTTGAGAATCCCACTTTAATATATTCACATGTTAACTTGGCTGATAAACTCAAATTGTAGGTCAGGACACGTGTTCACCCTTCAACAGGTGAATATATGAAATCTGCCTTCTAGAAAGAAAAGGGGTAATAAAAAGAAGAAGTATGTTTTAGTTGAGAAAAGCACCAATTACAAGTGTGTTTGCTGCTCAGTCATGCAGAGATAACTTGTTTCCCGGAAAACTAATTAACTTTCGTTCTGCCACTTTCTCTTTAAATCATGTTGGTTTGATTTTAAATAAAACGTAAGCGATTCTTCATAATTCTCATGAACCATAGTTTATTTTTTACATCCCAATTCCACTGCACTTACTTATAAAAAACTTTTTCATGGATGTGATCAGTTCACTGCTCCACCTCAGCCTCATTCCACAATAGTTTATTTTTCAAACACCAGCTCCATGTATTTTTCATAAGCTCCAGAAATGTTGGATAATGTTTTCATGTTCATGAGACGACAAAAGAAGAAGAACCATAAAGCGGTGGTCACAGTTTAAAACCCCTAACCTGATTGTCAGACATGATGATAGTGATGATGATGATGATGAAGATTCCGTCTCCTCTGGCTGCCGTGCCCTCTGCCCTTTCTCCCGCTGAGCTTCTCTTTCATGTGGCGGTATTTATAACCAAATCAAATATTCTTTTGTGGCAGCACTGCCATGCATCTCCCCGAGTCGGTGACTTTCAGTGTGTGTGTGGTTTTGCATGGGTGTGTGTGTGAGTCCAGGCCCCTGCGATGGAGTTATGACAAGACCTCAGACCGACACAAAGGCACATGTGCAGAAATCCAGCTGCTTTATTGTCTGCAGCAGCACTGAGTATGGTATTCTGCAGAGCTGGAGGAGGAGGTGGTGGTTCTTTCTTCAACTTAAACATGAATATATAAGTGGCCAAACTTAGTTATGGACGTCAGAGATGTGTCAGGGCATCCGTGTGTGCACAGTGGAGTCAAATGCACTTTTACACACTTTGTCAAGCCCGTCAGTGTGCATGTATTCACACGTGTCCGTTAAAACAATAGCACACACTCCTTCTGACTGTGGCATGACCTGAGCTCGGTCCAACCCGGCCTGGATCGTATTTACTGACTGCATGTGGTTGTAACAGTGCACGGGACACCTCCTGTTTCCAACACAGGGAGATTAAAGTGGTTATTCTCAGAGTTTTCAACACCAAAAAACAGTTGGAAGTATGAGATACAGACATATACAGAGTAAAGTCAACAACTGTGTCATTGGAAAGTTGATGCTTTATTGGGGCAGGACCTGTTGAGTTATATTTTCTGTCTTTTCATCCCTATACTACTGCAGTTTCCTTATAACAAGCATCAGTCAACCCTCAGTGTCTCGGCTCTTGCCTTTGCATTTTAACCAACACCCAGGGTAAAGGGACAATATCGCTCGATTTCTTATCTTCTGCATTTTTGTCCCCCAGTTGCATTGAGACTGGATTTTAAGAGACTTTTAATAACTTTTCAAACTCAGCATGGTCAGCTCCCCGGACATATTACAGAGCTACTCACTCAATCTTAGGATCTTAAGGCTGGTGACCAAAGCTGCATTTAAAACGCAAGGACTTTGCCCCCGAACGGGGATCCTCTGCAGGAACTCAAAGGTCTCAGTAAAGTTAGGAGTAAATCTTTTTATCCTTCCAAAGTCCCAGGTAGGGAGGTAACTGGGTGACCAGGCTTTTACCATCAGGCCCAGATGCTTTAGTGAAGCCTGTGAATGCCTGATTTTGAACTGGCTTTAAATTATGTTGTCTGTTTTTGATATTTTTATCATATATGTCATCTTTCTTATATATGTTTTGATCTGTGATGGTTTATCCCCATGTATTTTCAAAGCACCCTCTTTTTCTTCTTCTTCTTCCTCTCCATGATTTTTTATGATGAAATAACTATCTGTTTATTGAAAAGTAATGTATTTGATCCTTAGAATCATCCCCCTTGTTAGTGTCCCAGGTCTTTCACACCAGACTGTGCACATGAAAATAAATCACAAATTTCACATCAGTGTGTAAACCTGCATACAAACAAACTGTTCCTGCTGACGGTCAGTGTGAGTGTGTGAACCATCGGACCTGGTTGTTCCTACGTTTCCATCTCTGACCTCATATTTGAAGCACTGAACCAGATTCCCGTAAACTCTCTCTCTCTGTTTTTCTTTAATTTCTCAACGGCCCGCCAATGAGAGCGTCTTCAAACAGAGCTGTTGTACGCATACGAGAGTTTGCATGCATGGCTGTGGCTGTGTGTCTATTTACTTGTTCTATATATACCCCTCTGTGTGTGTGGGTGTGTGTGTGTGTGTGTAAACACAGAGAGGATGTAGTGACAGTGTGGTGTCACTGATATTTATGGGACCTTGACATTGTGTGTCTCTCTCGCTGCCTCTTCTCGCCGCTTCACACACAGAGAGACTCTTTTCAAACGTTTTCACACATACCAACGATGTCTGTTTACATGGTTTTTCACGAGGGAGGGGAATCCAGACATGTTTGAGATGCTAATTTTATTTTGATTATACAGGGTCATTGTATGATCTATTCAATGTTGGGAGAATTTTACAGTTGTGTGGGCTGAAAATATCATGCAAATTTCATTGAATGGAATATATTTCACTCCTTTGTACCAAGGCATTCTGATAATGCAATGAAAAAAAATTGAAATAGAAGAAGAAGTTTATAGATATTCGCAAACGCTTCAGCTTTTTCAAAGATTTGGAAACAAAAAAGGAAAATACGTTGTTGTGGAAAAATAAAAAGACATTTATAAGTGTAATAAAAAAGCACCTTCAGATTGCGGCACTCTGGCCTTCATCAGATTTGCCGCTCTGTTGCACATTACCTGTTGAAAGTTCAAATAGAATATACAGCAGTATTATTCCATTTATATTTAATTGTACCTTTGTCAATGTGGAATGTTTGATAAAGTTCTGTACCTCTCTGCCACTTTTGGTGGAAAGTTGTAGTGTTATATCCTGGTTTAATTGTGTAGTTTAATTTGTGCAGGGGCTCCATGCACATACCTACAAAATTAGACAGCGGATCGATGAACGCCACCAGTTTCATAAATACCTCACCGAGCTCATAAAAAGGGAGTTAACACAGCCTTCAGCTGGCGTCTGACTGTGTTTAGATTCTCAGTTTTAATAACATAAGTTTGGTGTGGCAGCTGCTCTATCTATCATCTGTGCGTCCCAGCTGAAACACCAGAGCACGACCTGACCTGGGTTGAGAAGTTGCGACGCCCTCGTTCCCATACTCCTCTGCAGCTTCCCATGGCACCTCGGCGCTAATCCGGCTGATCTGAGATCGCTGCTGTTTGTTTTCCTGCACAGTGTCCTCTATCTGCTGGTAATGAGATCTAAGACCTTGACGGGACACTCTGATAGTTGGCCTCGATGTTCGGGGAGGCAGAGAAGAGGCTCTTCCCGCCACGTGGTTTGTGCTGCGTCTTAATGTTTGGCCCGGTTGGTTTGAGGACAGTCACGGGAAATAATGATAAAGTGGCTGTGGAATCAGTCTCGCTAAACCTTGAATGAAGAATTTATTGGGAAAAAAACAGTTTTCATTTGGGACTCAAGCTGAGAACATCGCATAAAGAAAACATACTTTGGATTATTTGGATTACTGCATCATATCAAGATTAGAACTCAGATAGCTCTAAATCCTTAGCATTCATTCCACAATACCTATAATCGCGATGTTACTTCAAGGTCCTGAAAGCATGACAGGCTGTGAAAAATAGTTTTCGCTGTGTGTTGAGTCAGTGGGAGAACTGGGATCGACACTTTCCCGCCTCCCAATGCAGGTGAAGAGGCTAGGGACCAGAAGCCTTGAGAAGAACCAACGCTACAGTCTCGGAAAAAAGAAAACAACAAAAAACTGCTGCATATTTACCCTGCGAGCCCCCATGAGAGCCTCATGTGAAAACTGACACCTGCTCTCTCATTGCACTTTCTCAGGATCCTGGTTGTGTATGTGTTTGTTTGTATGACAGTAAATTTCGCCTGGTGCCTCTCATCTCAGTTTGTGTAGCTCGTGTGTGTGTGTGTGTGTTGGTGTAAAGCCCAGTGGGAAGCTGAATAGAAGAGGGCTCTATACCAGATAAACAGAGTCAGAGGGGCTTGATAGCAAACGCAGCTGGAAACACGCGGAGACACCCTGAGAATGCTCTCTAATGCTTCTCTAAACATGTAATAGATCACTTAGCTGCACTGTCACAATGCTCTCATACGAGCCCTGTGTGCTTTAATCTTCTCCGTCGGGATCTCACATCAATTTTGCAGGAAAATTTCTCCAGTGGCTCGTTTCACAGAGATGAATTATCTCGAGATTTATTAGGAGCGACACAAGTCATGAGAGACCTGTTTGTAGCAGCTTGGGTCGAGCCTCAGGCTGCGTCTATATGACTGTAGCTGCTTTTAGACACTTTCTGGACTCTCTTTCTTTCTATGGACTTTATCCGCTTGGCCTCCTAGAAATCCAGTGAAAACAGTGAGGGATATAAAAGAAAACAAATGTCTCCCAGTGAAGAAATGGTAAAAAAAAAAGAAGACATGGACGAAGATAGCTAGAGAGTTTGTAGTGGTAAGAGCCGCCGACGGTGTCTGTCTGCTGCTCCGCCCCCCCACCTGGATAATACAGAGGATTTGCTGCTGTTGTGAACACGTCAAACCTCCCTCTGCATTGTGCATCTGTGAAAGACAGACTGTGGGTGAACTCTGTAGCCAATTCCCAAATTTGACCTGCAGGTCATGTCTTAAAACGGCTTGTGTTTTACACCATTTACAAATGAAAACGATCTCTGTTCACGCAAGCACTTTGCCTCAGAATCAGTTAAAATGCTACATGTCACGTGACCACTGTAAACTGGAAGGATTTGGGTCTTAGATGCAGAATTGTTGCGTATTGCTCGAATAATAGTTTTTCTCCTACGCAGATGAATCATTGTAAAATGCAGAATTCAACTGCACAATGCCGATGTCAGTTGTTTTCTTCTGGAAGGGGTCATGTGATAGGAGTCTGACCAATCAGTGAAGGCTTTGCTGTGACCGAAAAGACACAATCGGCAAGCGGTCGTGTGTGTCTATGTCATCGTGTCCAAACATCTGCCTGTCCAGATTTCAAATGCAGCACCGGAGTTTTAAAAACAAAAATGGGGCAACCAGCTTTTCCAGACGAATCAGTTTTAGAGATTCTACAACTCTAGAGTAGTTTGGATGCCAGACTTGTCCTTAGTAGAGTCGATGTAGCTTCAGTTTACACATACTCTGCAGTAATCTCTCACACGTTCTCAGGAACTCTCTTCTCTTTCATCTAACTGAGAGTTACACTTGCACACGTGGTCTTGTTTTAGTTTCTTGTTTTATCCAGTCCGGTAACCTCGTCATTGTTGGTGAGTCTTTAAAGGCACTTTGAAACAAATCAGTTTCTTTAAAAGTGCATTTAAGATATTCTTTATGGCTCCACACTGGTGCAATTCACTTTTTCTTTTGTATTCACCAGCTCCAAATATAACCTAATTATAGTGTCTGGGGTCAGAGGTCACAGCTGGGTGCCCTCTGGACTTTTCACTAACAAAATGGAGGGAAGCGGCTGCAGGTGTCTGAAATGAACCTCTCTGTGTATTGTGCCAAAATATGTGAAGTCATTTAAATTAGATATGCTTACTTGCCAGTTCAAATATAGTAAATATGCAAGATGCAATGTGTTAATAATAGACTCTGACATTTATAACAACTTAAAAACTTATATTAAACTACAGATTTGGTAAAAGTATAAACTAAATGCATTTACTCAGTGGTACTCATTTTACATAGGTTAAAGTACAATTAAAGAGATAAACATGCACATGCAATGTACGTGTAGGTAAAAGCAAAAGTACAACATTAACTTTTCCACTTGAAAAAAAGTCTTTATTACTTGCTTTTAAGTATACTTTAAAAGTCAAAGTATTTGCAGAGTGTAGCCTATTTCCATAATGCAAAGGTCTACTTCATCAGGCTGAGTCTCAGCAGGCTCTAATCTGCCTGCTCTGATTGGATCAGTGAACTTATTCTGCTCCCATCATTGATTAAAATGAAAATAGGAAAAAAACAATGTGAACATGTCAAACTAATTAATTGTAAAGATGTAGTGGAGTAGAAAGTACCCTCCACCATGTTTTACAGGTAAATATCATAGTTACTTTGCAGAATTTTCTTTCAAACCCTTTGATCAGCTCATATGTACACCGTTGTATTTTTACTGAAGGAAGATTTTGCAGGGTTTTTACTCGCAATAGAGGGCTTTGCTTTTATTTCATTATTTACTTCTACAACCATTTGTTTTTTTCTGAGGCGAACAGCAATCTGTTTCAACCCTGATATTGTTTATTGATGCATCCTCACATCCTGATTAAGATGGCAACGTCTCTCTGCCAACCATCGTCTCCATCTGCAGACACACAGTCTCCCTTCGCTCCTTTATTTACGCAGTCCGTCAAAATTCATTTCCACTGTTTACAAACCTCACAGCTTCTCCAAATTGTTTCCCACTCTCTCTCTCTCTCTCTCCTCTCCTCTCTTTCTCCCACGGAGCACTGGTGTGATCATCATCCTTGAAGCCTGATAATTATCGTATCTCTCCCCGACGCAGCAGTAAGATCCCATCTCTTATCTCTGCGTACGAAGTTAATGATGGTACCATTGAAGTGAGGCCGACTTTACACAGCGACAGTGTCAACAGTGCAGCCAACCTTGATGTGCTCTGCATTGATTTTCACATTCCTCCGGGCTCGAGAGCACACAAGGGAATAGTTTAGCTCGTGGTTAAACTGGCCGCTCTCTTTTTAAGTGGCTCTTCACACAACGCTGCCACTGCTAACTCTGAGGATTTTACTCTTTGTTTTTTACAGTCAGACGACAGGGATGAAAGAGCCGATTGCAAACACGTCGCAGTGGCCGCAGAAGGCAGAGGAGGTTTTCTGAGGTACATGAGCTTTTATGGTAAATTTAGTCGACCAAAGCCGACACGGCGTTAGATTGCAGCCAGATTGCAGCAGGCATGTGTCGCACTCTTTTCATGGACGCTGCATTTCCTCATTAGACTGTGGTGATGTGGCAAAATGAGTCTGCATGTGAATGCTTTGGTCGGCCTTGTTGTTTTTTTGGGGAAGGGAAACCCACTTTAGTGATTTCCCTTTGGAGAACGACACCCCCCCCCCCCTTTCACTTCCCATTTATGACTCTCATTAGGTGCAATTAGCTGCATCTCCCTCTTCCACCACTCGTAATCCAGATGAGGGTATCGTCATCAGCAGCCCAGCAGTCTTGTACTAACGCCCTGAGCCTGGTGACTTCTGATGTTGGAGTCCAGCTGGGGGGGGGGGGGTCGGGCAGAGGTTCTCCGCTGTCCGTCTTGTGTGCTGCACCCCTGCCCCCACACACTGCTTCTAATTGGCTGGATCAATTTGGAGGGAAACTCAACAAGGAGCAGGGTCCCTCCAAAATTGACAATAGGTATAGTGTTTTACATACGTCCATAGGAAAGACAGATGTGGTCCCTCTCGACCACATCCACATTAGAATACCCTTATTTAGCTTCAATGGGAGAGGATACAATGGGACTTTATTTTGGCGGTCAAGCAAATGCATAATTTTTGGCGGCTAAGACGAGTTCATGATCTTAACGTCGCTGTGATGGATAGTATTGATGCTGTGGAGTGGGTAGAGTTTAATTCAAGTAGCATTATCAGCATTAGAGCCTGCATATCTGTGTGGGAATTCAAATTTAAAACATTCTGATCCTGAATATGAGACATTCTGCAGTGTTACCGCTTGACACTGTGATGAATTTCTTTCTTATAGCTGACAAAATGACTTGATTGATTAATTTATTTATCAAGAAGTATTAAGATGGAGGGAGGTCCTAAATTAAATGATCCTGGGATCTCCCTGTTTCCAGGATTAATAAAAGATAATAATTTTATCATTTTTATTAGCATTATTGAGGAAATGGAAACTCATTTAACAGAAAAATCTATTTTTCAGAAAATAAATTACAATTAAATAATTAAAACCCAAATACATCTATTAAATTAATCACATAAATACTGTTCATTTACAGACAGAAAACAAATATAACTTGAATTAGCAGCTGGTTAGCTCAGCTTAGCATTAACACTTGAAATAGGGGAAGAAGCTTTTCTGACTCTGTCCAAAAGTATGAAAACCTAAAAAGTATTGAAATTTTTTTTTTTTTAAAAGCTTTTCCCTTTTTAAACCCAGCTTAACCAAGTCAAGCTTGTTATCAATTTCACCTTGCCTAATTATTTAGCAAAATGATCCTTTAATGGCGCGATATGTAAGTTCTCTCTGCTGATATCTACTAAACCTAAGTCTCTCTTGCTTCTCTTACGTTGAAAACAAAAATGCACAAGTCACATTTTAAAGGAGACACATTAGAAACTCATGCTTGTAAATGTTTCAAAGTCAAAAAGAAAAACAAGGGATGGTCTTTTTTTTCTTTTGTTGCCCGACTGCACTCGATCTCCTCCTCTTCCTCCTTCGTCCTCCTCCACCTCTGCACTGCATTCCGCTCCATCAATTGAGTTTGGTCAGCCTTGTCCATCCTTGGCTGTGCAGAATACAATTAGTCTGCCTACACACACACACACACAGACTTTAAACTTTAAACCCCCAATACAATGGCCCCCTCGCACAATAGACACATGCCTATACTATGACCCCCTTGGCTATAACCCCCATGCACAAAAAACTCCCTGTCCATCCCCAGCCCCTCCTCCTTCCTCCCCTCTGCTCACTCAGCAGAATAATGAGCCTGATCATGTTTTTTTTACATCTCGCATTTCACATCATATCATTGAAATTACAAAGAGCTTAACAGGTGCTGAATCTCAGCTGTTATGGTGTGGATCTGAAATCTGGCCGGTGGTCAGACTTACGCTCCTAAATGTCTCCACGTATTAAGTTTCCAGCGATAAAGTTAATAACGTGTTACGGTTTCAAAGCTGGATGATGTAACCAAAGATGGAGCTGAGCTTTAACCATTAAAAGTAAGGGTATGGAGTCATCGCTTGAGGCATTTTCGAGGATTTGGGACGGCTGCATGAACCACGACAATTGCAATGATTTTTATTTGCAAAAGTTGCACAACGATGATTCTCGAGGGGAAATAACAAGCGGTTTAATGATCATTCCTCCAGCCTTAGCTGTAATCCAAGAATCTTTACATCTCGGCCCCCAGATGACAATTAAACTCTGTGAATAGACTCAGTGGGACCATAATTGCACACGCACCAAATCCAAAACCCCACAGCGTCTTTCATGTCCAACCATCTCTCACCAACTCCATTCAGTCTCCTTGGTGACCTGCAGCTCGTCCCTGAGTCCCCTTTTGATCTGTTTTTTTGTGTGTTTTTTTGGGGGGAAATGCCTTCACTCCCTCAGCACCTGCATCTCAGTGTCCTGCGGCCCATCAGTGGAACCTGTCTATTTAAAAAACGGATGCATCTGTTGCAAATGAGGTGGCCTTTGTCTCGGTGGGAGAAACCCTTGAGGGGACCGCCAAAACTTGGTGTCTCCTTGGCTCCACCATTGAGAGAGCCCCCAACCCCCCAGCTTCTCTGACCCACCCACACACCCACACCCACACCTCCTACTTCAGTAGTATCATATCACCTACCCCTTGGGGTATAGTGGTGTGCGGGTTTGGATGTTCTCATGATAACAGGTGTATTTGAATGTATACAACAGGTGGGTTAAATGCTAAAAGAGTTTTGCCGTGGTTTTCTAGGAGTTTAATATTGTGTTTTATATCCCACAGTGCAATTAATTATCATTCAGCTATATTTATTACCTCCGCTAAGGAGGCTATGTTTCTATCAGCAGGTTTTGGCAAATTAACAGGATTACAGAAACCTGTTCGATGGATTACCATGAAACTTGGTGGGAGGATGCGGTTTGGGTCGGGGATTAAATTCTAGGTGCGGATCTGTCTGGAAAAAAAAATCCCTTAATTTAACTTTTTCCTTTATCTTTCAGAGATTAAGTCATGCATCCTGATGAAAAAAATCAGGCAGGAAATAGAAATCTGGATCTGGTGAAGGGGACTTTTAGGGCCTTGGAGGAGATACTCAGTCTACTTTTAATCATTTCGTTTCATGCTTTTGTGTCAGGGTTGTGGTAGTGACCGGTAGATTTAGTTTTTATGTCCATAAGGAGCTCTACAAAACATACCAGAGGCAATAAATATTTATTTCCCTGCTCCGTTTGGTTGTTTGCCTTCATTTCCTTCATCTGACCCGGTGACTGGTGAACAGAGGAAGCTGATAGAAGGGAAAAAAGGAGGAGAAACAAAACCGGGTCTGTCCTCTGACTGAGTGGCTCTTCAATGGAGGTTGTTTCTTTCTGCAGTGAACTGTGTCGTCCTGCAGATGAGCGAGAGAGCAAAGGAGAAGGTGGGAACAAGGGGAACTTGCTGAATAACTAGAGCACGGAGTCCTGAATCGCCTTGCACATTCATGCATGCACACATATGCATGAGTGCATAGACTTTTCCTCTCTATGACATACTCTACACACACTCACACACACCATACACACACACACACACACACACACACACACACACACACACACACAGGGTCCAAGCTCAAGGTTTTTGGGCCTATCTGCACATGTATGCCGGCTAATCAGGGCCTCTCCACAGACAGAAAGCAAAGGGTCACTCAGGGTGAGATGTTTGTGATGGAAATTTGGACGGCAGGCGTAGGAAAACAAAGCTACAGACAAGGCGCCCCAGAGACGACATACTTTACACATGAGATAACACACACTGAGGAGATGCAAAGTAAAAAAAACGTTAAATAGGCCTTTCTCAGTCATATGACTAATGAAGATCGCATTGCAGACATGATATTATGAGAGGATAGTTGGAAAAAATGTTGCATTCAAATGTTAATTCTGAGAGCTGGTGTAGAAAAATGAAAACTTAGAAATAGCTTTAGTGGAATCTGTTTGGACAAACACACCTCATTCAACCACTTGTGAATTATTTTAAATTTGCTGTTTCCCAGAATATGTTTCTCCAACTTACTCCATGAAGCATTAAGGACACCGATTTGTCCCCTGACTGCGTATGATCCAGTGGTGAAGGTGTCACGTCATCCTCTTCATTCCGTCACCGCTGGAGCTCAGGACATACAGACCTGGCTTTAACTGGGTACACAGAGCATAGATCAGGGGCATCCGATGGAACCGCTGCGCCTCACTGAGAAATCACACAAAGATGGGATTTAATGGCCCTCCGATTGAGCGGTTCTGAAAAGCCAACCTCTGACCCCCAGCCTTGACCCCGGGCAAACCCGCCCATCCTCCAAGGTCCAGTGCTTGTCACTGGTCATTTGTCAAACACTGATCTGATTAACGTCCAATTTAGGTTTTGCCGACTACACACTTCTCGGCTCAAGACAAGCTGCTTTCAGCAACTTTACATGACAACAAATAGCCGGATTGTTGTGGGGAGAGAAAAGCGAAGAGTATTTGTTCCATTCGAGGTCGGCAGACAGAAAAAACCTGGAGACACGGCACCCTTGGAATGTCAGAATGGATGGTTTGTGTTAACACTAGTGAAGAAAGTTCACTGTCGTCATCTTTACTAATGAATCACAGAATAAAAATAAAGTGGATTATGGGAAATCGGGGAGGAGAGTCATCACAATCATCCAAACTAAACATGTCATACGTTGATCTCAATCCAAATCTAGCGATCAACAGTATCCAGACACAGAAATCCTCTGTGTTCATATTAGTCACCACTTGGTGTTCTCAAAAATGCCCACGAAGGACTGAAAACCAGCAGTTATTGTGGGGAATACTCACTGGGAGATGAGAGCTGGTGGGACATGGGTGCCCGCAGGATTAACTTGTGGCATGGGTGCCCAATGTCAGTCCTCCTGCAGCGGGTTTGGTTCTGACCCGACCCTTTGCTGTGTGTCTTCCCCTATATTCTCTCTCCTCATGCCGTTGACTCTTCGATAATTTTTCTTTTTCACTACTACAGAGCAGATCACTACCTCCCCCTCCGAAAAAGTTGAACTAAGTTCCACTAACCAGAAGGTCGGTGGTTCAACACCCGGCTCCTTCAGTCTCCTGACGACAACACAGGCAGAAATGATCCTGCAATACTCACCGAAAAATCCTTGGACAAGACACTAAACCCCCCAAAAGCTCCTGATAGATGTGAATGGTGTGTGATAGTGCCGTGTGCAGAAGCGCTGTGTGAATGTGTGAGTAGGTAAATGTGACTGGTTGATAAGATTAGAAAAAGCACTATAACAGTTGGTTTATGGTCAGTGTCAGACGTTTCCTCTGATTCTTTGCTGTAGACTTTCCTTCTTGCCATGGCCTTATTAAATCATTATTCATTTATTAAATACAACATAATACGACATTATCAAATATTCTCCACAACTCTATCTAATTTATTTTTAAATGCTTCCTTTATATTGTCATATTTTAACATGATGCCTTTTATATTTTCTGTTAAGCATTTAACCTTGCTGTGGAATGTGCTATACAAATATACTCGCCTTGCCTAGAATTAATGTGTAACTGGGACTTTGAGATGGATTCATGCTTGTAAACTCAATCAGCAAACAAATGTCATCCCTTTTAAATAGCTACATAATGTCACAAATACATTCATGTGCTTTAGGTCTCTAGCTACTGGATGTTTAGTCATGGACTTTGCAAAAAATGAATGCAGAGCAATGCAGTACAAACACACCATATGAAAGTCTGTAGCTTGAGGCCGTAACAAACCTCTTATCACGAACATCATCCTCAAAACAAACACACAGAACGACACACACATACATACATACACACACCCACACACACAAACACACACACACGCACACGCACACACACACACAATTAGCCCATAGCTCATTATATGTCTGCCACAGCTCCTTTCGATAGTGCTGGTTTGGGAGGGGGGTTGGCTTGGGTTGGTGACCCTGGAGAGTTTGACCTGAGGGGACACCGGGGAGTTGCCCTGTCGGGGGAGTATGAGTGAGGAGCTGACAGGGGGGGGGGGATGGGGCATGAGGGAGGGGAAAGTCACTCCTTGGTGCCCCTGCTGGTTCCCTTCTCTGTGAAGATCCCCACTGATTTCTTTTAAATAGAAAAACACACTGATTAGTCTTCAGCATAGTAAACTCCTGCAGAACAATTGCCTTTGAAATGACAATGTGGGAGGTAAAACAAAGCTCATTATAATTATAAACAAGAGTCAATCTTGTTTTCTTGCAGCCCGCAGTTTATAACAATCAGTGAAGAAGCAGTTTCCATCTGGAGGAAGTTGTCAGTTTTAGTAGAGTGGAACTGTTTCATATGTATGGAGATGCAGCGGTGGAGGAGGGAAGGATGATTTTCCCTCCGCATCCCTGAACAAGTCGGAGGCTGGAGTTTTGATTTCCCTCCAAAAACTCTATTGTAAAAACTTCTCCCCCTCCACTTATATGAGCTACTCAGCGGACGCCTCCACCCCCAGCCGTCACACATCAATCCACGGTGTTGTGTGGTTGTGTGTGGTTGTGTGTGTTTTGGGACGTGGGGGGTGTCTCGGCCAGAGTGCTGTTAACCCCCCAGGGTGTAAAGGATTTCTGGACTAACACTGCAAGCTTCAAAAACAAACTCTTTGATTTTGGTTTAGTCAAGGCCTCAAACTGACAGACGTGTCATTTGAGTCGCGTTCTACTGTGTCAAGTGGCTTAATGCACATGTGCGGTTTTCACTGTTGCTTTGTACAGAATATCTTCACATCCTGTTATACTTTGCACAGGCTTTGTTTCGGTTGCATTTTAAAATCCACATTTCTTTGGCTCCCTGTCTGAGAGCACATGCCTGTAGTGTATGAATAAAACCTATGGATGCATTTTTTTAGGAGGTAAAATATATTTTTCTACTACCTCCCCCCCTTTGTCAGGAAGCTTAATCAGGCCTAGTGTATATGACCTTTGACCTCTTCGGTATCGCTGGCCTTTCTCTTGCCTTTAGGGCAGCATCAGGCTATACCTCATTTAACTCTTTACCATTTAGACACCAGTGGTTTAGAATTAAGGAATGTGCAGACACATCACTTCTTAAACCCTGACTGGGACGCACGCTCGGTGATGAAAAATTGTTTATAGATGCACTTATATAACAATACTGAAGATTTAGCAAATAAGTTCCCTGGCCAAACAAAATTACGCTCTTAACTGTGCAATATTCACTGTGATATATTCATCTATATGCTATATATTCAACTGTTTATATGCTATATTCATCTGTCTGTGGAATATAAATGGTTCATGTGCAATCCATTCACTGTACATATTCTCACATTACATGTATTTTCCTGTTTTTACACTGTTTATATCAGTTTAACTCTGTTCATATTATTTATATTTCTTACACTTAAGTACTGCATGTTACTTACTACTTACTGATACCTATTTTGACTCTTGCAGCTGTGATATTGCAAATGTTCACATTGTGGGACTAATAAAGGATTATCTTATTTTATCTTAACTTATCGTAAAACTCATTAGTTACAATCAGCCATCAATAGGGATTTGAGAATGTCGGGCTATTAACACAGTTCAGTCTCACACCTCATGTTTACAATGTGTATAGCATCAACAGAACATAGTTAGTTTGCCATTGAGGCTCTGACCTTCCCTACATGTATATGTATATACTGGCGGGTGATGAGCAAATATCTTTAACCCCCTGTCAGGAACATACAGGTGGATGCTGGGCTGGTTGAGAGGCTGAATCGACCGGCAGCCATACTGACGCAGGGCAGCAGAGGCATTGACAAGCAAAGGGAGAGGTGGGAGATCTTTGCAGCTTAAATCGAGCGCCAAATTGGGAAGGAGTGACAATAGAGGATTATGGAGATTAAGCCATGTCAAATGAAATGTTATTCCATTTTCATGGGATTCATGTCTACATGGTGAATATTTTTGCCTGGTGCATTCAAGTGTTAAAAAAAAAGTGTCAGGCAGCGATTTCTTTAAGCAGTGTTCATTGTAACAGTAGGAAAGGCAGAGACCGGCTGGAGGTTTCATTTTAAAAGGTACATTTGAGAATGAGGATCCACCTGGATGAGAACAGTGAGCATCTTTGAAAACCTTTTGGACATTTCACTTTCAATACATCTGTTCTAGTGCAATAGTAGATTATGTGCCAGTGTACGTATGAGGGGAATTGTGATTGACAGCTGGGCATGTGTGTGCATGTGTGCAGTTTTCTTCGGAGTGAGTGATAGTTCATTACAGAGTGTGTTGTCAGGCGCCTACGTCCTGTTGTCCTCCATTTCCGTCTTGTTACAGTTAAAACACAGGAACTATTCTTTTACGTATTTGTACATGAAGCATTCAGAGCCTCTTCAACAATCTGCAGTAAGTCCATGAGCCTGCCCCCTTCTTAAAAATGAGCGAACCCACCGAACAAACGGCCACCATTGTGGATAAATACTGCTTTTGTTTCACCCATTTGAACCCGAGGTATCACTTAACGCCGAGGGGAGTGTGTCCACCCTTTTTCACTTTTCAGGGTCTTTGGCGCTGAATAGCTGAGACCACTGCCAAATGGGAAAAGGACTACACAGGCAGAAAGAAAGACCAGAATCAATCAGGAAGTGGCAGCTTTTCAGCTGTGCCAGAGGAGCCGGGCAACTTCCTGGTCCTGTTGCCAAGGGGACTGGAAGCTCAGCCAGCTGGTGCAGCGGGCAGCAGTTGGAACTGATGGAGCGGGGGGGGCGGGTGGCGAGTGGTGGTGGATGGCGGTTGGGATGTTGGGCAGGAGGAGTGGGCAGACGACTGGTGAGAGAGGGAGAGGAAGTTTAAATGTAAGCAATCATCCAATAGCATTGAATCACGTTTTGAGTGGTAATCAAGACTAGAAAAGCGCTATATAAATACAAAGCCATTTACCATTAATTCATAAATTTGTATCTATCTTTAGTTTGATAAAAGTAAAATAGTTCATTTAAAAAGTGTTTAGAATCTGATTATAGTTTCTAATCTTGCACATATTTCTCTAAAATCATCTTTGAATGTAAAGCTTTTACAGGGATGGGACTGGGGGCTGTTGAGTGCATGACTGGGTGTTCTGGGGGGGATCAGGGGGACCAGACTGGTGGAGATATAGGTAAACACAGCTGGGGACACACAGCACTGGTGGGTCTGCAGCTCAGCGGCCCCCTTCACTCATTTATCAGTGTGTTTGCTCAGGGGATGTGCCCTAATCTTCACATGCCGATCTCGGAGCGGAGCCTTCACAGAGCCCCAACAGGCCCGGGGATGAAAGCGACCCTGACCACTGTCACAGCCCTGCTAATTCCCCCATGGCCAAACTTGAATGTTATTATTAAAGGCCTCGGGGTCATCGATGGATCTGCCTGCGTGGGGCTGAATCTCTCTGTGGGTGGGATGGCCCTGATAATATATACTAAACTCTTGATCATAATCTGATGTTTCTCTGAGCAAGCCTCCGACTGATGAACAGGTCATTGTCATGGGGTGTCAGACCAAACAAGTGTTATCAGTGACACAGAAAATGTTTACAATAGGCCGACTTACATTTCAGATGAACACAGGGAGATAAATCCTGATTGTCAGGGGTTCATTGGATTCTTCTAAGACTAAAGCTTCAAAGAGTTTATGCATTCCTCAAAACAATATATCTATCTATCCACTATCTATCTATCTTTCTATCTTTCTATCTTTCATCTATCTATCTAGAGGTTTAATACTCTGGTTATAGAGCGCCATCTGCTGGTTAATACTTAATGTTGAGCTTCTCTGTTGAATGCTGCAGCTTGCGATAAGTACGAGCAGGGCCGGCCCTGGCAATGTTGGCGCCCTAGGCAAGATTTCAAATTGGCGCCCCCCCAACAGACACACGCAAACTATCATGCATCCCCAAGAAGTTTTGGACTGTATACAGATGCACACAGAGGCAGACAAAATTGTAAGCTATAAAAATATATAATAAAAACATAAAAATAGTCTGAAACAGCTGTACTGAGAGTATATCATGTCATGTCGACAAAAATAAACATTAATGATGTCCACAATCGGGCTGATTCTTTCCTCTATATTGTTCTTTCTACTCCTCCTCTACTTTGCGGTGCTTTCTGAATTGTGCACCTGATAATTTAATCTTTTTTTTATTAATTTTTGACTCTAACCGCAGTCTATCACTGCAGCGTGTACGTCAGGGACACACCTGAGGCTGCGGCGCAAATTCTGTGCGAGCCGCCGCCTGACTGTTCACACAGGGAGCCATCCAGGAGGATGTTTTAGATGCTGGCTTGCCTGTCCACGGAGCCACGGGTGGTGACATCAGCAAATGTCCCTACTATGCTGCCGAAATGAGTAGGTATTTATTCTACTCTTTGTATGCGTCATACTGCTATGAGGAACTGTTGTGAGGTTGTTGTTGTTAAGGTTTGTTTTTCTCTTTTTGTGCATCCAGCGGTGTCGAGTGGAACGGCACATGCCGGTCAACTCGCCATGGCCGTACTCCGACACCCAGCGGGACAGGTTCTGTTTGCGACTTGGATTGCTGCTCTGGCTGGATTCGCTGCTTGGTATCTGATGTGATCCCACCTCCAGCCTGTCATTTTGCTGCTGAGAGAGGGAGAGGGAGGAGAAACATTGAGGGAAGGCGAACAAGGAGATTGAGACCATTCCATAGTTTAATACAAACATTCTTTTGGGGTCCAAGCTAATTCAATATTGCACATTGCTTAAGAGGGAAGCTGACAGGAAATATACTTGGTTTTATTGGACTATTAGCACATCAACTCCATCCATCTCTCCTGCTATGCCTTGATGTGTTGTTTCTCCCCTTCCTTTGGACTATCCCTTCATTTGATGTCCCTTCAGAGTGTCTGGTCGTACCTCAAAACCTTCTGGAGCTGTTTGCTGATATTGGCACAGAAGCACATTGTGTGAATAGTTTGATTTTATTATTTTTTTCAACTTTACCTGAAATAACTTTTTGATGCGACCCATTTGAAAAGTGTAACTGGCTTTACAGCGGAAAATGATGCACCTATATACAAAACACTGTTACACAACTACAGTTCTTTTTTTGTAAATCCATTCTCACATTTAATAATTCATACTTGGCCTCCAGAAAGTTAGTTAATGTGCACAGACAAGTGATAGGAATCCGAAGCTGTTTTTCAAGACATAGCACACCTGGACTTTGACAAGTGTATGTTTTATTAAAACTATTTCAGATAATTGAATTTCTACTGATGCATGTTGAAACGATTTCATTCTTTGCTTTGGGTTTTTAAGCTATATTAGGATTAAGGTGTAAACTGAGACAGTTTCTCTGTTTGAGAAGGAAATTCTCTTCTGCTAATATTAATGGTTTATCTTCATTCTTCTGATAGAACTGTAGTTTATCTACTTGACGGTTACTGAGAGGTAGGTCTTTTAACAGCTCATTTGTTTTGAATACACAAGTATCTACCATCGCTACAACTGTGTACCCATTATCCATATTGTGTTGTGTACAACTTCGAAGGAAGTTTTCTTCCTGTTAGTACAAAACTTTTGTGTCGCTCGTACTGTATGCAGTGGAATTAATTTAAATTTTCACCCTGACACAGTATGCTTGTTGCACACAGAGTACCAAAGGAGATGTGTTGGTAGTAACATTTAAACCAGGATGCTGTGCTCTCAACGCATACTGCATGTGACTATGCAGTATTCTTTCAGTAGCAAAGCTCATTCAGGACAACAGCTGGACTGCAGAGGAACCCAGCAGCCAGCAGGGGGCAGCCTCAGGACATCACATGGAAACAACAGACTGTGATTCTTGAAAGGCGTCAGAAGTCAAGGCTGGAAACTACTGGGTTCTACTGGTTCTCTAACAATAGGTTTTTAAAGCATGTTAAATCATCCAGTTTCTAAATCCAAAAATATAAAAGTAACTTTTAAGTAAGGCTGTCAAACATTTGTAGAAAAGTAGAAAATATTTTCTGTGAAGTGTGCATCAAAAGCAGCATAGAATGACACGGACACACCTACACACACACGATAATTTTCTTAGTGTGCTTAGTTCTGCTTGGAAATCAGCAGGCGGTGTGGCCTAGTAGGTAAAGTGGTTGCTCTCCAAACACAAATCCCCACTCTCTCTCCCATTTTCATGGCGTCAATATTCTGAACTCTTAAAATTGGCGTGATTTCAATCAATTATTAATGCAAAATATCTTACACTATTTAAATTAATGAAATAAAAAAAATTAAATTTAAATTAAATTAGATTAATTAATAAAAAATTGCGCGTAATTCCTGCGCAATGGGCTTCGGCGCAGAATGTGCGCAGTAGGCTTCTGCGCAGGATGTGCGCAATGGGCTTCTGCGCAGGATGTGCGCGCGCAGTTTTTAATTTTTTTTTTAATTTAATTTAATAAAAAATATTTTTAATAATTTTTTTATATTACTTTTTTTTTTTTATTGAAAAAAATACACATTTTTTTAGAGTACAGGTACATTTATGCAGGATGACTCCTAAATACTAGTTTTTATTGACAAAACTTTGAATATTCTAGGAAATAGACAATTATATTTAGTGCATGATAATGTTAAACGATAAAATAAAGTCCTCTCGGCTTCCGTAAAGGTCGCGTAAGCGTTTGACGTCAGCATAACAACAACCTGTCATGACAGCTCGTTCGGAGGAAAGAAATAATTCGTTCAGCTTTGATATGAGAATATTTACGATCCAGTCCACCCGCATGTAATAGCTCATCTGTCAGGTAAGAACTGGACACTGTGAATCTCACAACAAAACACTCACTTACCGGCTAACTGCGAAAATGGAAGCAAGTGTTGGCTGGGTAGCACACAAGCTAACCTAGCGTTAGCCACTCTGTGTTTATTGGTTGCCTAGCGGCGTTGGATAAACGTTGAGATAAATCCTTCAAATATTTTACTCTGGTCAGTTATAGCTCCACTTTGTAACCAGCTACAGGTTGCATTTATACATGTGTGACTGAATAGTGGGTTGATATTATGCTTATTAGCGTCCTGCCCGGCGAAGCGTTTATCGTCAATGTAGCTCAACGTGCTAGCTCAGCTAACTAGCTACCGGCTGAGAACCGATCTCTCGTTTGATGTTAGCTGAAGTTAACGGCGTTGTCAGTCGTGTTTTTGTGCTCGCTGCTACAGTCGATCACATATAAATGTGTGTGTTTATATTTAGTGTTGCTTGTTCACAACCTTTAGCTTCCATTGGGTGCCTGTGGTGTAGCGTTACAGGACGAAAGGGAGGCAGGGTGAGCTGTTCGGGGATGTAAGCTATCTGCGCTGCTCGTGCATTCACCAGCGACGTCCGTCACATGAATAGTTAATTGCTCTGCCCACCTCACCGTGTTGCTCAGCGGTGAGCACCGTCAGCACATTGGACGGATGCCCGTCTGAGTGGCATCGAGAGCCGCACACAATCTCGCCCCAAGACGCGCACCGCAGGCGCACTGCAGCAGCGGCTCGCCTGTGAATGTGGACACTGATATTACATGGACTATGTCTCCGGTGTAGTGTGTGAAATCCAGGAGGGACAGGGCATTCTTGGACCTGTCGGTTAGTCAGCCGAAGAGACGGGGAACAGGATTGGGAAGCAGGGCGAGGCGGGCCCCGCGGAGCCGGCGGAGAAAATGGCCGGCAGCCCGGAGAAGAGTTCCACCGCTCAGGAGCTGAAAGAGCAGGGGAACCGGCTGTTCCTCTGCCGCAAGTACCAGGAGGCTGCTACCTGCTACAGCAAAGCTATCGTGAGTAATTGTCATTGTAGAAGAAAGAGCATCACAGTGAATTGACTCTTTCTTCATGAAAATACATTAAAGCATTGCAACATCCTTGTTTCGTAGAAAAACCAAATGGGTTATTTTCCTCTGAATGCCTAGTAATATGATTTCAATGCATGTGCATTTTCTCCTAGAACCGGAATCCATCCGTGGCAGTGTACTACACCAACAGGGCTCTCTGCCACGTGAAGCTGCAGCAGCATGACAAGGCTCTGGCAGATTGTAAGCATGCGCTGGAGCTGGACACCCAGTCGGTCAAGGCCCACTTCTTCCTGGGCCAGTGTCACCTAGAGCTGGAGAACTATGATGAAGCCATCGGTAACCTGCAGAGAGGTAATAACAGCCTCCTAAAACGCGATGAATCTTTTCATACAGTTTGCAATAGGGTGTGAAACCAGCTTGCTCATGTTTTACTATTGTACTTCATCATTTATGTTCAAGTTCATAAGTTTACTTCAATGCTACGTCACATTCTTGCATTCCTTCTGTTGTGCTGACTCTAGCATAAGCTGATACAATCTTTGTTGATTGTCATAATCCAATTGATTATACAGTTACTTGTAAATCAAGTCTGCAGGGGGGTATTCTATTAAGCTTTGTCAGGGTTTCTATCCCTGTAATTATAATATTCTATATTGATACATATAGAAATGGTTTCTATGTGTATTATTGACTTGTCATCTATTCACTAGAGATGACAAAGAGGAATCTCGAGGAAAAAGCCCACTGTTGCTGTAATGCCTGTTTCTCCTTGACAGCTTATAACCTGGCCAAAGAACAGAGGCTGAATTTTGGAGACGACATCCCCAGTGCCTTGCGCATTGCAAAGAAGAAACGCTGGAACAGCATTGAGGAGAAGCGCATCAACCAGGAGAACGAGTTGCATGCTTACTTGACCAAGCTCATACTGGCTGAGAAGGAAAGGTGAGGCTGGGGAGGAGGGTAGCAGTCAGCTATCCAGCATTGTAATTATTGGTGTCTGATTATGAGCTCCTGGCGATTACTGCTACTCACTGAAATTAATCAGTGGTGATTATTTTGTTGTGGTATAATTTTTTTATAACTTTGTGCTTTTGTGCAGAGAACAAGAAGAATACAATGAAAAACAGGACGACAATCAAAATGGGGGCGATGCTGCCAAGATTGCATCAAAAAATGTATGTTTTTGAATACGTTTGTGGACTTAACTTGGCTGTGATGCTGTTGAGTAAACCTTCCTTATGCACTCACATTTTTATGAATATGAAATGTGACCTGCTTAGGACAAGTATCTAATGGACATGGAAGAGCTCTTCTCTCAAGTGGATGAGAAAAGAAAAGTAAGGATTGACATTTTATTCTTTCAAATTGTATTTATTCACTCAGTCATTCAGGATATCTCATCATGCATTTGGCAAAAAATGCAAGTATACATCCCGCACATGTTACCAGTCCATTACAAGGCACGTTTTGATCCCATTCAACCGCACAAATGCATGTTTGCTCCCAGTACACCTACTGTACTTCACACCATCTCCTCTGATCGTTGACATAGCAACGACAGAAATAGACTCGCATGCACGTTCAGAATTGCGTACACCTTTATGATCTGTTTCGCTTTGTGTGAACATTCTCCCTGAACTTTTCCTTTGTCATACATTCAAGCCTCACACTACACTCGACACTACATCTGCACCCATACTATAGAAGGACGTTACTGTGTGTTTTCAATTTCCACTCGAAGCTGTTCCTGCAGTAACCGGTTCTCCAGGCTTGCAGTGATAAATCCTCAATTTTGTAGATAGATGTCGACACGACTGAGGTAGTTGTCGTGTATTGATGTTTCTCTTCTGTATGTGTTAGAAGACTTGAGAAAGCAACGATTAAGCGTAGAGCTGGAAAATACAGATGAAAGACAAATACTGTCATTTTTGTAATATATGTACCTTTAACAGTTTGATGATATTTTTAGTATGAGCAGTGTTTTCTTACTGAAGCGTTTAATCCAATCATGGAGTGGCGGATTTTGTTCTAGGAGAAAAACAAACCTTAATGTGGATTTGATTGCGAGGCAGTCGTTTGTCAGTAAACTGTAATGGTCGTTGTAAGAGCAGTGAAAGACAGGATCATGTATCGATTAGCATTATTACATCAGCGTGACTTTTGCTGTGTTTTGTTGTTCGTTCAGAAGCGGGAGATCCCAGATTACCTGTGTGGGAAGATCAGCTTCGAGCTGATGAGAGAGCCCTGCATCACACCCAGTGGAATCACCTACGATCGCAAGGACATTGAAGAGCACCTACAGGTAAAACAACAGCTACTTGTCTTTTCACTGCAGATTTAAGTTTCTTGAGGCGAAACACAGAACATGATGCTCAGAAATTCATGCATTTTAAAATAAACAACCAAATAAACTGTTAAAATAATCAGTAATACTAGCTGCAGTTGATCTGTCAGCTCTTTTGGTACTTTGTTAAAAAACACTTTACTCAATAAAACCATTAATATTACTTCCATTAAGGAGGTTGTGTTTTCATCAGACCCAGATAAACTTTTGAATCCAGGACAAACATTTTGACATATTGTTTGGTTTAGGGTTGGGATCGGTCACGTCATCTGGGCTATTTGATTTTTTTACTGCACATTCCTGTAATTGGGGAAACTGGGGGTAGCTTATTTTATCCTCGGGCTCAGAAGGGTGTGCACAGAAAACCAGGCCCTGAGCCGGACTCAATTATTGTGAGTCCATATGGTATTTGTTTACTCACCCTATTACACTTGCAGCAGGTTGAAAAAAAACACATCTTTTAAATTAAACCAAAAAAAACACATGATCATATTGTTTGATTGTCCCAAAATACATAGAATGATTTCTTAGGACTATATATTATTTATGAGACTCGGCTACTTATGCTAACACTTTAACTTGCTCTCCCTATAGCGAGTGGGTCATTTTGACCCTGTCACAAGGAGTCCTCTGACCCAGGACCAGCTGATCCCTAACCTGGCCATGAAGGAAGTCATCGATGCCTTTATCCAGGAGAACGGCTGGGTGGAGGACTACTGAAGAGACCCCCCTCCCCTCCCATTTTTCTCATAATGCCCCGAAACTCCACACAAAGCCTGGACAACTCGAGACTTTAGAGAATCACCCCTTGCCTCGACATAAACTTTACACAAGCAGGAAAAGCCACGTGATGGACTACCAGATGGGAGCCATACATCTTGCTCTGCCTTCCCTCCTCCTCCTCATCCTCCTTCTCCTCCCCCTTCTCCTCCTCACATTTTATCTTTGCTGTAAAACATCCGGCTCTGACTCTCTGAGGCTCGGCGGTCATGGCCTGCTGCTCCCTTTAAAAGCCCCTTTCCATTCAGATATTCTCTACACTTTCTCCTTTTTTCCCTCTCATGCTGTTTCTAGTATTACAAGCCTGACTCCTTTCTACACAAAACAAGGGGCCGTGTTCTCAGGTCTCCTCCTGCTCCCTCTCTGTCCCTCTCTTTCTCTGAGTGCCACAATCCTTGGTAAGCATCAGCATTGCACACCAGTGTTTCAAAGAACCCATCAAATTTACAAACAATTACACTTTGGTGGCAGAATTAATTCAAACATTGGCCTTTTATTTGGCGTTTACTTCCTGTATTTCATAGACGGTTTTTCTTTTTCTTTTAAGAACGGAGCATTTGCCGAAGTGGTTACTGAAATGCCAAAACTCTAATCTCAACAAGGGTGACTCGTTTGTATGCAAGTTTTACACAATGATAATTTAATTATTAGTCAATGGTTAGTTTGTCACTGAGTATTTTAACCCGTTTTTTTCCAATCATCAAACCCCCATTACAGACAATTGAACTAAGTTGAATGTATGCAAAGTTTACTCTAGAGGTTTCACCTACCGTAATTCAAGATGTTTCTTAACGGGACAATGTAAGGTTTCCATAAAAAAAAAAGAACCTTGAAATGGACAATGGAAATGACTGCTGCATACGAAGAAGAAGAAAAAAAAAAAGTTTTAGCGTTGCTGGATAATTGTTGAAAGTGTTTGAATTTTGATAGATGACGTGAGCTGTTCGGGGCTGAAGCTCAAATCTGCGTCGAAGAACGGTCTGTGCTGTCTGTGTCGTTCATAGAAACAAAAATCCTGTGCTCGGACGTTGTGTTTGGCTTGTGCTGTCTGCCTGGAATGTGTGTGTGGCCGCTTTCCTCATGCATGAAGTGAATTTTCATTTTCTTTTTGCAAAAAACAGAATAGGGCGGCTGTCTCTTCCTTTGCCTTTTTTGCTGTTAATTCGATGCACCTTCTCCTCCCAGTGTCCCAGTTGTAAAAGACGACTGTTGCATCGGCTCATGTGAACCAGTCGTCGGTGTGAAACTAACATTTTAAGTTGGTGAAAATCATGTTACGAGGATTTCACTAGATTTGCTGTACCAACCTCCTCTGTGTTAGACATGCTGGAAGAGTTACGACCATCTTGATCTCGTCCATACCTCAGTCCCATCCTCTTAGTTTACAGGTTGTTCTGCTGAATGTGTGTCCGTGGTGAGTTAGGCCTGTCGTGGGTTGTGTTGAAGTGCAGGCAGTGTAAATAATTTGCTTGTGTATCTCAGATTTTATTTCTTTACTATATAAGGTTCTTTTTTTTTTCTCTTGAGAAATCCTATAGAGCTTGAGAAACTGTATTAAATGTAGATATGTTGATAACATAAAAGCCTGGTTCTGTTTTCATTTGTTCAAATTAAGTTTCTCATTAAAGAGATACCAAGTATGATGCTCGTTGGAATCAAATCTCTTACATATCGTTTTTCTTGCAGCACAATTAATAACACCAGCCCTTCAATAAATTCTCATTTTGGTCAATTTAATGTGTTGTTTTTCAATTCTCAGACATCTGACGTGACATGTTTGAGTCCATAGTTTGGTACAAACAAGTCTCATTTGGTCCAGGATGATTCAGTTTTGCTGCATTAGGCATTTCTACATGTTTCTTCTTGCCCCGTTATATCATTTTGACCCATGTCTGCTGTTGAGGCAGCAAACAGCCAACCACCGTCAAACTGTGTGTTAAAGCTGCATTGTTTCTGTTGAAATGTCAAGTTTTGTCTTTCAGATCTGCACTAAAGCAGACTCTAACTGTCCTAGCTGAGCCTGTAACAAAATAAATCAGTATGATATACTGTTTTGTTGAGTGTATATAATACTATGAGTTTTCTGCTGTGAAATTTCCCACTGAAGTATCTGCATTATATAAAAAATCCAGTAATTGTCAGGTTCGATCCTAAAAAATAAACATCCTTTCATACTGCGGCACAAGTAGCCGATTTAAAGGCCGAAAAACCTGATGCACCAGGGTACAACTGAAGATGATTATTTTTATTATAACAACCGTTCTGAGGGAGCTTAAACATGATGGTTACCTCTCTCCTCTCTTCCCCTGTCTTCACCTTGACCCCTCTCTCTCTTCTCTTCCCTCTTTGCCACCCACCTCTCCTCTCTTCCCCGTTTTTCTCCTCTCACCCCGACGGATCGATCCAGATGAGCGCCCACACTCAGTTTGTTTTTTTCTCTCCACAGTTCTGGCTCATTCTGGGAACTGTTGGGTCTCTACCGTTTATTTTTATTCATTCGTTCTTTTTTTTTGCCATGTATATTGTGAAGCACTTTGTAACCTGGTTCAGATAAGTGCTGTACAAATAAAGTTATTATTATACATCCTTGAATCTGTTGAAAACCTTTTAGGTTAACCAATTTTCTAATCCACATGATTTTGTTATCCACTCCCTCAAATTACAGAAATGACCTTTTGACCTCTAAAACAAAGTTTTCTCATTGAACTTAAAATATTTAAATGGATATATGGGCTGTATTTATATCGTTTTTTCTTCTTAATCCCTCTAGTCAAAGACCAATACATTGCACTTATTTGCTGCTTATCATTCACACACTGAACCCCCAGTGTCCTGCCCAAGGACATCACTATGTGGACTGGATGAGCTAGGAATGGAACTACCAACCCTCTGGTTAGTGAATGACCAGCTTTACCTCCTGTAAGATAGTTAACTTAATAATGTTTATTATATTTTACTGTCCCTGCTTTTTATGGACTATTGTATGTGATTTAAAAAAAGTGGAAAATGTGAAAATACAAAACACAAAACATGCAACATTTTTTTTAAAGAAGATAAATATTGAGACAGATACGAGGCGAAGGGTTTTTGAGGTTTAGTGAGAGTGAGTACAACTCAACTCTATAACTGATACTATAACTTGTAAGTACACAATGTCCAGACACACAATATGGACTGTGTCTGTCAGGGTGGGATCCTTCAGTAGAAAGTAATTTGAATAAAAAGCGTCTCCAGGTTTGTCTATATTAACCAGGGATGAGGTTTCTGGTGAAGTGTTGCTTAAAGCTTGATATCAGAAAGAAACATCACTGCACTGTTCTGTCATGTGACATGTATACACACACACACACACGTACTGTAGGTGCAATGTGTCTGCATCAGGCACAGGACAGAGTCACGCCGGCTTCACACACCGGGCCTATTGTCAGAGCGGCCATCGCAGAGCTGACGTCATTGCCCTGTGCTAGGAGGGAAGAGGACTGTGTACGGGGTGGGACTCAGTTAGCAACGTCGAGCGACAACAAAACAACACAACCATGGTGAGAAAATATGTTTTTACTCGTTTAACTTTGGACTTCATGTGTTCCTTGATGAGAATGAAGGGTTGAAACTTGGGGTAGTTGTTGGATAATGACTGATTCTGGATGTTCTGTGTGTTTGCAGAAGTTTGCTGTGGTTTCCCTCTGTGTCTTTGGATTGTCTATCGGTCTCTCCTCAGGCACACAAGGTAAGGATTCAAGAACTAAAGGTCTTCAGTTTCCTTTCTTTCTGTCTTTTGTCTTTCCTTCCTTCCTTCCTTCTTTCCTTTCTGCTTTCTTTCATTCTTTATTTTGTTCTGTCTTTCTTTTTTCTTTCAATTTTCCTTCCTCCCTTCTTTTATTTTTCCTTCCTTTCTTCCTCCAACCCCTTTCTGCTTTCTTTCATACTTTATTTTGATCTGTCTTTCTTTTTTCCTTCCTCCCTTCCTCCCTTCCTTCCTGCTTTCATTCTGTCCTTTCCTTCTTTCTCAAATGTTTTCCTTTATTCCTTCCTTCCTTCCTTCCGGCTTTCATTCTGTCCTTCTTTCTTTCATTTTGTCCTTCCTTGCTTCCTTCCTTCATCCCAGCTTTCATTCTTTTCTTCCTTCCTCCCTTCCCTTCTTCTTTCTCACACTGCTCAACATTTGGCCTCTTATTCACTCCTTGTCTTTTCCTACAGCGGGTCTGAGTGAGAAGGTCCTGGTGTTCCCCTATGAGACGGACTTCAGCTTCGTGGCCCTGATCCCTCAGAAGGAGATGGGCCTGAGGGCCCTCACCCTCTGCATGCGTGTGGCCACCGAGCTGCCTGATGAGCGGCAGGTCATCCTGTTCGCCTACCGCACGGCCGACTACGACGAGCTCAACGTGTGGCGGGAGCGGGACGGCCGCATCTCCTTCTACATGAGCGGCGATGGCGTCCTGTTCCACCTGCCGCCGCTCACCACCTTCCGCACCAGCCTCTGCCTCACCTGGGAGTCGCGCACGGGCCTCACAGCCTTCTGGGTGGAGGGCAAGCGGAGCACCTACCAGGTCTACAAGCCCGGACACACCATCCGGCCACAGGGCACCGTCCTCCTGGGGCAGGACCCAGACAAACACCTGGGGGGTCTGGAGGCCGTGCAGAGCTTTGTAGGGGAGGTGACCGACCTGAACATGTGGGACTTCGTGCTCTCCAGGAGCATGATCCAGGCCTGGCACTACGGCCACAAGGTGCCCAAGGGGAACGTCTTCGACTGGGCCACCATCGAGTACGAGCTGAACGGGAACGTGATGGTGGTGGATGACGACTGACTCGGGGGGGAGCCTGTCGCAGAGAGGGCCGAGGCTTTTCAGACGAGTTCTGGACTGATGCTGATATGTGGGGTCGTCTTTCTTAGATTCTGTGTCGTTTGACGTTCGAATCCTTCAACTGTTCCTTGTTCCTTAATACAGCAGAAAGCGGTGGTGTTTGGGACATTATATCATAAATATAACAATCTATTTAACACCTTAATGCAACACTCAAACATCTAGCAGCGTGGGAACTCATTTGATCGTTTCTTATGGTCCTCTTTGTAATTCAGAGCTTCATCCTTCGATTGAAAGAAAAACCAATGAGAACATGTTGATGTGCCGGATGTATCCATAGGGTGGCAGTCTGCGCCAGTTCACGTCAAACAGAAACTTGGGTCAGACAGAGCTTGATCATGCACGTACACCCACTGATGTCATGTGGCCACAAATAGCTGATGAGAAAAGCATGTTTAACTGTGACAATTATAATAAAGGGAATTCATGTTTGCAGTGCATCGGGATTTTGTAGATAATGTCAATTTAAACATTTGCAAACGTCTAATAACTAAGATTTCACCTTGTTTTACCACTGACGCTGTTGTGCATCTAACAGAAAATCACTACTGACTTGAGACGACACATTTAAATTATTAATTTGGGTTAAAATTTGATATATTTGAGCAGAAACAAGCATATTTCGAAAAACCTTCCATCATGCATGAAATATTTGTCAGCGTTTGTTTTTGCAGGTCCTTTGCTCGGTGATATTTATGACATGATAATATGA
The DNA here is from genome assembly GCF_947347685.1 of Pleuronectes platessa. Taxonomy (NCBI): domain Eukaryota; kingdom Metazoa; phylum Chordata; class Actinopteri; order Pleuronectiformes; family Pleuronectidae; genus Pleuronectes; species Pleuronectes platessa. The sequence goes on along the minus strand of NC_070646.1, from coordinate 9,963,328 downwards.
ATGAGACAATAAAAGCAGTGAACTGCAGGATGCGTTATTTCTGCTGCAGACTTAATGATTTAACTGCACCGAGAGACAAACAGCAATTATCATGTTTGAAATCCATTGCCATACAGTTGCCCTTGGTTATGGCGCCCGCTCATGAATTTTCCATGTTTTAACTGATGTAAAAACGCTGTCGGGTCTGAAATAAAATCTTGCCATGTGCATAACTAATAATGTTTGTAATTAAAGAGAACATTTTGTCTTTGAACTCTGGCGGCTTCCTTTTTCACAAAATCGTTTTTTTTTTATGACAGACATTAAAGAAGTAATAATTTGTATGCACATTTCACACAGGGGAGTAATTAGATTGATTTTATTATTCTAATTTAATTGTTGATTCATTAAAGAACAGAAGCTTCCACTCCTCCATCAATCACATCTGTACTGAGAGAGCATGAATTCACTTTGACTTATCCAGCTGTTTGTGCACAACGTCATTTACATTTATTTTGTCAGGTGTACACAAACCTAACCCCTAATTTCTTTCTTTCAACCTGTCTTCTTTTCTTCTTTTCTCCCTTCCCTCTTATTTCTTTCGGTCTTTCTGTTTTCATTCCTTCCTTCTCCCATTCCTTCCACTCTTTCCATCTTTCCTTCCTTCCTTCCTTCCTTCCTTCTTTCCTTCCTTCCTTCCCCCTCCCTGCTTTCTCTCGTTCTTTCTTTAGTCCTTCCGTCCTTCAGTCCTTTCGTTCTTCCATACTTTCTTTCGGTCTTTCTATTTTCCTTCCTTCCTTCCTTCCTTCCTTCCACCCTTTCTTCCTTTCCTTCTTTCCATCTTTCTTGCTTTCATCCTTTCTTCTTTCTCAGTATTTTTCTGAGTGTATTTTTCTCTTTATCTCTCCGCTGTAGGTGACCACGAAATAAAGCAACATAATAAAGTGGATGTGTTACATGTTACTTGCAGGAATCCAGTAATATTGCTTCTCTAACAAAGGCCCCTCAGAAGGAGCCCAAGGTCGGATCTTCTCCATCCAAGTGTAACACAGTAACCCTAAGTTCCAGTGTGCCGTCTCTGTTCGTCTCCATGGCTCCGTGCACTCATCCTCCCTGCCCGCACCACCACGCTGACCTCCTTGCAGAGACGAGGGAGGAAGTTTCCAGCAGCATGCAGCCCATGCAGGCTCCCTTGAGGGTGGGAAAGTGCTGTGTTTTCAAAGTGTGTGTGTGTGTGTGTGTGTTTATTCTGACCAAATCACCCGTCGGCTCTCTCGCAGCAGCTAAATAAGGAGAAGGCAGGGCCAATGAGTTCTGACTGCGGGTCAGCAGCCAAATGTTCCACCTTCTTGAATGTTGCAATGCATCAATCGCAGTGCCCACTCACTGTGTGGTAACACCTTTGTGGACCATCTGCCCAGGCCTGGCTTCTTAGCCCTCTGGTACACACACACACACACACACACACACACACACACACACACACACACACACACACACACACATGGTCTGTTATTTTCTTCTTTTTGCATCTCTGCCCAAAAGGGGTTCTAATATCGTTGCAAACATTTCTACAAAGAAAGGTTTAAAGTCACTGAGTCCGTTTAGAGTTTCATTCATTCTAATTCAAAGACGAAGAAAAGTTGTGTTTTTCTTAAACATTAATAGAAACTAACATCCGTTAAGAAGTAAATAGTGGATCCATATATATTATTGTTTCGTAAACAGTTGTAATCCCTGATTATTTACTCTCTTTTGCAGACTCCGGGGCCCCACCCTCCTCTGTTTCTGCTCCAGAGAAGATCATAAGCCCTCGACAGAAGGACACAATCAGTAGCCTCTTAACAGAGTGGATAATTATTCCCTCTGTGTCCCAGTATTGCATGTTTTATCCGACCGAGCAAACACTTGCCGGGCTCCTTGTCTTGCTCGCGGCAAGGGCCGCCAGTGTGTGGGGGGCCTGTGTGGATCTGCATATTGGCCCATGGTGGTTTAGGCTGTCTGAGGTAAGGCGGTGCCACTGACTGCAGCATGTCCGTGCGTGTGGAGCTGGTGAAAACGTTTTCCACGCGAGAGGAGATAGACGGCAAGAGGGAGGCCCGCGTGATGCGGCGAGGGGAGACAGAAGGAGGGCCGTTCTGGATTCCTTCGAGCAACTCCAAATAGATTTCCAGGCAAAACATATTTGCATACGCGAGACAGTGCTACGAGCTATCTGACTGAGCTGTGGCATGTGTGCATTGAACAGATGGGTAATTTTTTTAGAGCTTTCTTGCAGAAATTTCAGCCCATTAAAATGAGTTCTTGAGCATTATTCAGTCTGCTTTTGTTCATGAAGCTCACAAAGGATCATCGGGGTGAAGTTGTATTCTTGTTAATCAGATTTAATGCAAGATCACAGATGAATCAAGAACAATATAGAACACCTATGTATTTATACATTTATGGCAATCAGTAAATTGACAGCTAAGACATGCTTAGACAAGGAAAGACTGAAGACCTATTTTTTATTTCACTGCACCTTTCTACACACCCAAGGACATCGTACATAATATATCATTATTCATCAAATGAATAATTAAGGTGGAACTAAGAGTTAAGATCATATTAGGGGACACAAACACTTATTACTGCAACATATGTAACACAAGAATAGTTAAAATTAAAACCAAGGTTAAAATTTGGGCAGAGATACACAACAGTACATGTGAACACAATAGCGACTAAAATTAAAACCGAAGGTTAAAATCGGATAAGTGAGTCATCGGTAGACTCATTTGAAGTTATGTTTTTAGTTGTGATTTCTAGAAAATCACAGGAACCTCTAGAAGTTCCCTGTCAGAGGAAACATATTTTGTTTGCTGTAAGTGTTATGGATTTCTTTTGTGGTTTAGGTCTACTTTGTTAATTTAATTTTATTCTTTTTCCCTTAGAAATAAATGACACTGTCTTGGACTTTGGATCATAGACTTAAGTCTCTTACTTAAGTCTCTTAAGTAAGAGACTGAAGTTATCTAAATTCACTGCATATTTGTGTTATAATACCGAGCCTCTGACGACTTTGGCAGCATTATATTGTAACCTTGTAGACAATTGGGCCCTGTTTATTATAATTATTATTTATTATTATTTACTATCATTATTTTATTTCCATATAATATATACTTATTTCTCGATTTCCCCTTTCTGTACCATTCCCTGCATTCACATATCGTTTACCTGTTGGTTAATTAAGCTGTCCATCAGTGATTGAGTACACTGGAGTCTAATTGGCTGTATCTGAGGATGCAGACCTACGATTGGGTAGAGGGAAGTAAGCCCCGCCTTTTCACGTAGCTGTCGTCGATGCGCAGCCACACACGAGCAGACGAGAGACAAGCAGAGAAAACTAGTAGAAGTCGTAAAACTAGTATAACTGTAGAAACTGTGTTTATAAAACTATATAAAGCAGTGGAAGTGGAAGTTGAAGGAAACGGAACCGAAGTGAGACCGAATTGATGAGCGTCGGGAGTTTTATTATTTTCGGCGGAGTCTTGGTGAGTTCACAGCGCTAATGCTAATGCTAATCGCTAACCATGCCATGTCTTAACACGAGGCACTGTAGGAAGCATGTGAACCTGACTGTTGTGTATTTTACTTTTGTGGTGTTTTTTATGTTTATCATTTGAGCATGTATGTTCTGTATGCACTTAATTTAATGTTCAGGTGTAGCCTGTAATATGTGTTTTATGTTAACAAATGGTTAAGAAGTGAAGTAATGAATAACTAAATATATAACTCATATTTAGTCAAACGATTACATTTAGAATACATTTAATATGGAAAAAAGCTGTGCAGTTAAAGAAGATAATTAATTCATATTACTACTATGTTTTGATATCTATAATGGCCATGAGAGTAATAGCCTGTTCTCATATAGGCTAGGTTTTTTGGAATCCCTTGAAACCGTTGAGAGATTGGATCGAATTCCCCTTGACGAAGGGGTGGCGAGCTAGTGATGAAAACACCTCCTTATCCCAAGGAGTGGATCGGATGACCTGTATGAGAAGCATCACCTCCCATCAGGTGAACACGTGCTGAAGCGCACACGTGACCATTGACTAACTTTTTGACTTACGACCTGACATTTTGACTTGAAGTACATTGAACCAAAGAACACTTGCAAGGATTTTATTTTGTTTTTATTTTATTTTTCCTTATGGACATTCCGCAGCCATTTATTGGTGTTTAAAAGAAATTGTTTTGAATTGTTCTAATGTTACCGGATATTGATTATTATTGAAAATTGAATGTTACTGATTGCACTTGAATCTATTTTATTATTTTTCTAAAAGCCAATACAATTCATCTAAACGTAATCAGTGGCTCCAGTTGATCATTGTGTGTGTCCTTTTATTCTTCCCTCCGTACGAACCTGGTAACTAGCCCACATCTGAATATATTCTATTGCCCATTGGGGTTACAAAACTTGGCGAGCTAGCCAGGAGGGATTTATTTGTGACAACTGCACATTTGCAACCTTGACAATTAAGGTGAACCACATTTGAACAACTGGAGCAACCTAAGGTTAATTTGACATTCATTTAATTTGAGTTTCACTTTTATTTTGGTGCATTATTCTTACAAAATGGAAGTTGTGAAATCACAAAATGTTAAGGTTCTGAACGCTGTTTTAGTCAGTGGACTTACTCACATCGAGACAGACAATGAAGTTTTTGACTTCCTGAAACAGTTTGGTCCTGTAGCTAGGCTGATTGATGTGCCTTCAGTTGGTAGAGAAGTAACTGTTATCGTTGAGTTCCAACATGAGGCTACAGTCAAAGAGCTTGAGAAACTGTATTTACCTCTTGACCGACCTTGCATTGCACACCCAGAAGTTGTGCACCGTGTTCAAAGCCTATCAAGTGTCTATAGTAGTGAAGTAAGTTCCTCAGTAACCGAAACCTACCTGTCCGAGTTGAGGGATTTAGCAAAAAGGAGTAGCAGGTCTTTTGAAGACATTTTGCGGGTGGAGTTGGGTAGGATCGGAGAGTCTGTGGGGAGGGAGGTCCCAGTAACTGTTGCTGAAACTCCTGTAGAACAAGAGCCATTTCCCCTTACAGATGACCCCCAAACCACACCACCTTTCTCCCCTGCTAGTGAACATGTACTCCCAGTAAGTGTCACCCCTCAGCTTAGTGAGACTGGCCCAGAAACCTTTAAGACAATTCAAACCTCCCAGATCCCGTCCAACCTACTCAGCACGCCTGAGGTGCAACGTGTCATTGTAGAGCACATTGTAAAAAGCAGTGAGGTAGCATCTCATTCCAACTCTGCTTATAGACTGAAGTCCTTCTCTGGGAGAGTTCCGCGCCCTGCTTTCGAAATTGACTATGAGGCATGGCGCAACAGTGTGGAATTCTGCTTGAATGATCCCACAATTTCAGAAACCCAGACTGTAAGAAAAATAGTTGAAAGTCTTTCACCTCCAGCCTCAAACATCGTGAAATCACTTGGTCCAAAAGCAACTTCTAATGCTTATCTCACACTGCTTGATTCAGCCTATTCCACAGTGGAGGATGGTGATGAGCTCTTTGCTCGCTTCTTGAACACCAACCAGAATGTTGGTGAAAAAGCTTCTGACTACTTGCAGAGACTTCACACTGCTTTGAGCTTAGTTATCAAAAGGAAAGGAATTGCTTCGGGTGAGGCTAACAAGCACCTTCTCCGTCAATTCTGTCGTGGTTGCTGGGATAGCTCACTGATAACCAATCTCCAGCTTGAACAACGCAAAGGTGAGCCTCCATCTTTCGCTGAACTCCTGCTTCTAGTACGTACTGAAGAGGATAAGCAGTCAAATAAAGCAACAAGGATGAAACAACACCTTGGGATCACTAAGACAAAAGCTCTTTCCCATCTCCAGACCACCTGCATGCCCAGCATTGGCAGTCTTGATCCTGTCTCAGAGGATATTTCCTCTGCTACTACTAACGACCTCAGAAAGCAGATTGCAGATCTTCAGGCTCAAGTAGCGCAACTCAAAGTTAACAGCACAGAGAAACATGCAAAAAAGGCATCAAAAGAAATCAACAAATGGCAAAAGACAAAGAGTGAACCAGAAACACAAGAACTCAAACAGATCACAGCAAGGTTGCCAAAACCTTGGTATTGTTTCAGATGCGGTGAAGATGCTCACATTGCCTCTGCTTGCAGTAATGACCCAAACCCAGCGTTAGTAGAGGCAAAGAAGAAAGCCCTAAGAGAGAAACAGCGTGTGTGGGAAAGCCATCACAACACCCCTGATTTAAACTAATTGGAGCTTCTGTTGAAGGGCAAACGGGAGCTAAAAATGAGCATCGTCCTATCGTTACAAAGACTAAGAAAGCTGTGAGCCTAAAGGCTGGTGTTTGCCGCAACAACAAACTTCCGCACCGACTTGTGGGAAGAAAATGTACAGCCAGAGTAGCAGTTGATGGAGTGGACTGCTGTTGTCTACTCGACACTGGCTCACAAGTCACAACCATAGCCATGGCCTTCTACCAAGAACATTTATCTAAGCATCAAATCAAGCCGATAGCCGACCTTCTTGAGGTCGAAGGAGCCAATGGCCAGACTGTCCCATATCTCGGATATGTGGAAATCGAAATAAAGTTCCCAAAAGACTTCTTTGAAACTGAACCTGAAATATCCACCTTAGCTCTTATTGTGCCTGATATTCGTTCAAACAGTGACACCCCACTGCTGATTGGCACAAACACTCTTGACCCCTTGTATGAGCTGCTGTGCGAATCGCCCTTGCCAAATCATCAATTTTCTTCCTATGGCTATCAGCAGGTGCTAAAAACACTTGAGGTCAGGAAAAAACAAGCCGATAGTGGCAAGATAGGTTTGGTGACCCTCAAGGGTCGAACCCAGGAAGTTCTTCCTGCAAACCAGAAACTGCTGCTTGAGGGATTTGTGGGTGCTAATCAGGCAAAGTCTGAGCTGTGGGCACTACTCGAACAACCAACTACCTCATCTCTGCCAGGTGGTGTCTTTGTCGATTGTTGCCTGATCACCCTGCCAACGCATGGTCCTTACAAAGTGCCAGTGCTACTCAGAAACGAGACTGATCATGACATCATCTTACCTACCAACTGTGTTATTGCTGAGTTAATTGCTCCTGGTAGTGTCCTTCCAAATCCTGTACCAGATCAAAATAACCAAAAAGTCTCTGCTACATGTCCCCACCAGCAGCAGACTACAGACACAAAACCTACTTTGAGTTTTGACTTTGGTACTTCACCTCTTTCTGAAGAGTGGAAGCAGAGAATCACTCAAAAGTTGAATACTTTTTCTGATGTGTTTTCTCACCATGACCTCGATTTTGGTCATGCAACTAAGACCCAACATCACATTAAGCTTAAAGACGAGACCCCATTCAAACAGAGATCCCGACCGATTCATCCTCATGATTACGAAGCAGTCAAAAAGCATCTGCAAGCTCTTTTAGATGCTGGCGTCATCAAAGAGTCAGAGTCTCCATTCTCGTCGCCCATTGTAGTAGTTCGGAAAAAGAATGGTGACGTGAGGTTATGCGTGGATTATAGGAAACTAAATCTGCAAACCATCCGTGATGCATATGCACTGCCAAATCTTGAGGAGTCCTTTTCAGCTCTTGCTGGATCACAATGGTTTTCTGTCATGGACCTCAAATCTGGGTATTACCAGTTAGAAATGAACGAAGCAGACAAGCCAAAGACAGCTTTTGTGTGCCCCTTCGGGTTCTATGAATTTAACCGTATGCCCCAAGGAATCACAAACGCTCCAAGCACTTTTCAAAGGCTCATGGAGAAGTGCATGAAAGACCTCAATCTGAAAGAAGTTCTTGTCTTCCTTGACGATTTGATCGTGTTTTCCAGTACACTTGAGGAGCATGAGACCAGGCTCATTCATGTCCTTGAACGCCTGAAAGAATACGGACTCAAGCTTTCACCTGAAAAGTGTAAGTTCTTTCAGACCTCCGTTCGCTATCTAGGACACATAGTGTCCAGAGATGGAGTGAAAACTGATCCCGATAAGACAGAGGCTTTAAAAACCTGGCCAAGACCACAAACCTTGAAAGAACTCCAGTCATTCCTGGGATTTACCGGTTACTACCGGAGGTTCGTGAAGGACTATTCAAAGATAGTTAAACCACTTACCTCTCTCACCGCAGGCTACCCACCTCTTCGGAAAGGCTGTAAATCCAGTCCGGGTGACGGTAAATACCTAAATCCCAAGGAACCGCTTGGAGAACGTTGGCGTGATGCATGTCAGCAAGCCTTTGAAAGCATTATCGAAAAACTTACTTCTTCACCTGTGCTAGGCTATGCTGATCCAAAACTTCAGTATTTCCTTCATACAGATGCAAGCACCATCGGTCTTGGAGCTGCTCTGTACCAAGAACGGAACGGAGTGACACGTGTAATTGCCTACGCAAGCCGAGGTTTATCACGCAGTGAGTCCAGATACCCTGCTCACAAATTAGAATTTTTGGCCCTTAAATGGGCCATAACAGACAAATTTCACGACTATTTGTATGGTAACACATTCACTGTTATCACAGATAACAATCCTTTAACCTACCTTCTCACCACGGCGAAGCTTGATGCCGCTAGCTACCGCTGGCTGGCAGCATTGTCCACATTCAATTTCGACATCAAATATAGACCCGGAAAACACAATCTCGATGCAGATGGTCTGTCCCGAAGGCAACATGGTGTGGTGGAAGATGACATGAGTTTTGAGGAGGAGGGTCGTATCCAAGAGTTCAGATCCCGTCTCATGTCATCTTTCAAGGATGTAGGGCCACAAATCCTCCTTGCAGATACAGTTGCCGCAACCTGCCAGAAACATACAGTCCTTATGCAGAATGACTTGTCTTCCTTTGGGCTGGTACAATCTCTTGCCATGTCCCCTGCTGCTATCCCTGTCATGTTTGAACAGGAGGATCTTAAGAATGGTCTTCTGACTATACCAAAGTACAGTCAACCTGATCTGATGCAGATGCAGAGAAATGATCCTGTCATTGGAAAAGTCATTCGCTTGTTGGAAGCAGGGACCAACTTACCTGCCAATTACAAAGCTGACTCCCACGATCTTCACTTGATCTTGAATGAATGGAAGCGCCTTGAGCTACAAGACGATCTTCTTTACCGAAAGCGCCTGTCTGGAACAGAGATTCTGATGCAGTTCGTTCTCCCTGAGGCCCTCAGATTCACTGTGTTGCAAAACCTTCATGATCATATGGGCCATCTAGGAATCGAGCGAACAGTTGAACTTACAAGATCTCGCTTCTATTGGCCCAAAATGGCCTCAGAGATTGAGAAGAAAGTGAAAACTTGTGAGAGGTGTGTCCGCAGAAAAGCCTCTCCTGACAAGGCAGCCCCACTTGTAAACATTAATACCACCAGGCCGTTGGAGCTAGTCTGTATGGACTTCCTCTCAATAGAGCCTGATAGCAAGAACACAAAAGACATCTTAGTGATCACAGATCACTTCACAAAGTACGCCGTGGCCATCCCTACAAGAGATCAAAAGGCCAGTACTGTGGCAAAGAGTCTGTGGGAACACTTCCTAGTCCATTATGGTTTTCCAGAGCGACTCCACAGTGACCAGGGAAGAGATTTCGAATCTCATACCATCCGAGAACTGTGCTCCCTGCTAGGTATACGCAAAGTAAGAACCAGCCCGTATCACCCCAGAGGTAATCCTGTGGAGCGCTACAACCGGACTTTACTGAGTATGTTAGGTACATTGAAGGACACAGAGAAAACCCACTGGCGTGACTTCGTTAAGCCGCTTACTCATGCCTACAACTGTACCAGAAATGATGTCACAGGCTTCTCCCCATATGAACTTATGTTTGGGAGGCAACCCCGTCTACCCATTGATATTGCCTTCGGACTACCACTCACCGACAAACAGCCCCTCTCACATTCACAGTATGTGAAAAAATTGAAAAGCCATCTTGAGGAGAGCTACCAAGTAGCCATCAATAACTCTTGCAAAGTGGCTGACAAAAACAAGAAGAGGTTTGACAAAGTCATTCGTGAGTCTACCTTGGATGTTGGAGACAGAGTCTTAGTCCGAAATCTTCGTCTCAGAAGTAAACACAAACTGGCAGACAGGTGGGAATCGACTACATATATAGTCACCAAACGAATGGGCGAAATGCCTGTATACACAGTGAGACCAGAAAAAGAGTTTGGACCTCTGAGAACACTCCATAGGGATCTCTTACTCCCTTGTGGTTTTCTCTCACAGACAGAAGAGGAACCTGAGCGCATTTGTAAACCTCAAAAACCCCGAACCCGACAAAGCCCAGATCAACCAGAGGATAACAGCTGGAATCAAGAGGATGACGAAGATACCTGTTATTACTTTGAACCATCACAAGAAATAAAAGAGACACGTTTCATCGAAATCATTGACAACCCAATAAAAAACACAGACATTCACAGAGAGGAATATGAAAAATCTGAAGGAGAGCCATGTGCAAATTCACCTGGTTCAGAACCACAGGAAGATCAGGAGATCCTCTCTTGTGAAAATGACTTACCTGATGAACCGGCTAAAGTTCCTCACTCACCTGAAACTTTTTCCATGCAAAAATCTGTGAATGAGGAGTCTAGCCATGTATCAAATCAACCTGAAAAAGAAACAGAGCCATACTTACCTGAAATGGTACAAGGAAACACACCAAATGGAGAGTCTGAACCTGAGGCTAAGGACAGTGAAACGAATATGCATCCATCCATGCAGGAGTACTCCTTAGCAGATACACCAGACCTACAGCACAAAACGAGCCCTGTACATACAGAAAACCAGAATAATGCAGAAACAGAAATGTTAAATCAGATCAATGAGCACTCAGACACTGAACCTCAATCCATCAGAAGATCTGAGAGAATTAGACAACCACCCCGTAGACTTGACTATCCCGAGCTAGGAAATCCCTTAGTCACAGTGGTTAAGTCATTGTTCCAGGGTTTAAGTAAAGCTTTTATTGATTCCCTGAATGTTGATCAAGATTATTGGTCACAGAGTCAAGCCTTTGAAATAACAACCCCTATTTTAGAGTAACATGCAACGGGACGTGCATGATATTTAAGAGGGGAGGATGTAACCTTGTAGACAATTGGGCCCTGTTTATTATAATTATTATTTATTATTATTTACTATCATTATTTTATTTCCATATAATATATACTTATTTCTCGATTTCCCCTTTCTGTACCATTCCCTGCATTCACATATCGTTTACCTGTTGGTTAATTAAGCTGTCCATCAGTGATTGAGTACACTGGAGTCTAATTGGCTGTATCTGAGGATGCAGACCTACGATTGGGTAGAGGGAAGTAAGCCCCGCCTTTTCACGTAGCTGTCGTCGATGCGCAGCCACACACGAGCAGACGAGAGACAAGCAGAGAAAACTAGTAGAAGTCGTAAAACTAGTATAACTGTAGAAACTGTGTTTATAAAACTATATAAAGCAGTGGAAGTGGAAGTTGAAGGAAACGGAACCGAAGTGAGACCGAATTGATGAGCGTCGGGAGTTTTATTATTTTCGGCGGAGTCTTGGTGAGTTCACAGCGCTAATGCTAATGCTAATCGCTAACCATGCCATGTCTTAACACGAGGCACTGTAGGAAGCATGTGAACCTGACTGTTGTGTATTTTACTTTTGTGGTGTTTTTTATGTTTATCATTTGAGCATGTATGTTCTGTATGCACTTAATTTAATGTTCAGGTGTAGCCTGTAATATGTGTTTTATGTTAACAAATGGTTAAGAAGTGAAGTAATGAATAACTAAATATATAACTCATATTTAGTCAAACGATTACATTTAGAATACATTTAATATGGAAAAAAGCTGTGCAGTTAAAGAAGATAATTAATTCATATTACTACTATGTTTTGATATCTATAATGGCCATGAGAGTAATAGCCTGTTCTCATATAGGCTAGGTTTTTTGGAATCCCTTGAAACCGTTGAGAGATTGGATCGAATTCCCCTTGACGAAGGGGTGGCGAGCTAGTGATGAAAACACCTCCTTATCCCAAGGAGTGGATCGGATGACCTGTATGAGAAGCATCACCTCCCATCAGGTGAACACGTGCTGAAGCGCACACGTGACCATTGACTAACTTTTTGACTTACGACCTGACATTTTGACTTGAAGTACATTGAACCAAAGAACACTTGCAAGGATTTTATTTTGTTTTTATTTTATTTTTCCTTATGGACATTCCGCAGCCATTTATTGGTGTTTAAAAGAAATTGTTTTGAATTGTTCTAATGTTACCGGATATTGATTATTATTGAAAATTGAATGTTACTGATTGCACTTGAATCTATTTTATTATTTTTCTAAAAGCCAATACAATTCATCTAAACGTAATCAGTGGCTCCAGTTGATCATTGTGTGTGTCCTTTTATTCTTCCCTCCGTACGAACCTGGTAACTAGCCCACATCTGAATATATTCTATTGCCCATTGGGGTTACAATATCAATCAATCAATCAATCAAATTTTATTTGTACAGCCCATAATCACAAATCACAATTTGTCTCATAGGGCTTTAACATTGTGCTAAAGCCCTATGAGCAATATGAATTGTATAAGTGGCAAAATACCCTTTTGAGTGGGCATCAAGACTACAGCGCTACAGAGCATTCCTTCACCCCACGCATATATTTCCCTTACAGTTTAGTTTCCAATATTTCTCTATGTCTTTTGTAAAAAGTAAAAATTGCAGTTATTCAAGTTTGGCTTAATTCAGCTTTTCTTCGTAAATGTTCACCAGCAGCCTGACGGTGGATGAAGCTATGACCTGGATGTCAGGCTACTCCTTCACCCTACTGTTCGTTCTCTCTCTCTCTCTCTCTCTCTCTCTCTCTCTCTCTCTCTGAGGCTGTAATCTTCCAGTATGGTCACTCGTCCTGCCCCTCTGGGCTGCATGAAAAATTCACCAGGCCTTCCCATTAGAGTCAGTCTGAATCAGGGAGCAGGCGCTACAATGGCCAACTCTCACTCAACTCTCAGGGACGCAAATGCTATGTTTTAAAAAACATATAAATCACAGCAGACGCAGATTCTTTTGCTGCAGGTCAGCTCAAGCACACACACATCGTCTGCACTGAACATACATGTGCACACACACACACACACGAGGGTCTGCAGTCCTGAATTGTTAAAAACAGATGGACTATAACCTTTTCATTGCGGGCATTTCACACTGATGGTGCGAGACCTGACCTTTACTGTGTGGGACAGTGAGAGCGGTTTGAACCCTCCAGGCCGGACGACAAACGCTGCACTGTCTCTGTCTGATCACACTGTTCTGCGGCTCCTGTGTCAGGAAGAGTTATACTGAAGCACTGTGTGTGTGTGTGTGTGTGTGTGTGTGTGTGTGTGTGTGTGTGTGTGTGTGTGTGTGTGTGTGTGTGTGTGTGTGTGTGTGTGTGTGTGTGTGTGTGTGTGTGTGTGTGTGTGTGTGAGCAGGAGTTGGACAGAATAAGAGGGACACTTAGGCACAAACGGAAATTAAAAGTTTGTTGAATTACATTTTATGCTAAAATAATATGATAATTACATGATTAAGACACTGACTGGAAATTAAAGAGGCACTACACAAATTTAACATGTGAAGTCAATAAGATGGGTTAGATTTTACTGTCTATTAGAACAGGTCTGAAAAGTTTTCTGTGGTTGTGCAGGAGCTTTGTAAGGTCTGAACTCATCTTGCATGGAAAATTGTTGCATTTTCAAAGCCTCCTTACACCTTCTTAAAGGGATCGCAATTTTTGTGGGAAGTGTAGGCTCACGTATTTTGGAAGTTTACTTACACGGTGGAATCAGTGTCTTACGGGTTCTCAAATCTTCAGTGAGGTGCATGCAAAAATCACTGGATGATTCCAAAGATTTGATTTAATTCATCATGAGTTTCTTAAATAATGAATTAAGCCAGATAGAGACATTTTCACTGGTTACATCTGAAATTGAAGATAAGCTCCTTTTTCTTGGATTTATATATTTATCCTCTGCCAAGGAGGTTATTTTTTTCTCAGCGTTTGAGAGTATGCAAGATTATGCAAAAACTGCTAATTTGTTATCCATGAACTATTTGGAGGGGTGGAACATGATCTAAGAAAGATCCGAGTACATTCTGGAGCGGATCCAGATCAGGGGGCGGATCCAGGAATTTTCTTTTAAACTTTCTTTAAAATTGTGTTACATTTCTTCACATCTTTACAGAACAATTCATGGTTTTTTATGAGACTAAAATCAGGTATGTTTAAGGGACTGATTGATAAGTGTGTGAAATTTTTTGCAGCTTGATTGAATAAGTAAACTATTGGGCCTTGGTGGAGGTGTGGGCTTTATTGAGTGCTAAACTAAACACTAAATACTAAACGGATTAATCAAAAAGTAATAAATATGTGACAATTAACTGATGATTAAAATAACTGACAATGATTGACACTGAAATGAAAAGAAAAAGACCTCCACTGTAACAGCATGCTCTCTATGAGCAGCATATTTCCCAGAAGTACCGCAGAGCAGCCAGAGCTCCCACATCCACCGCCCCAGTGCTGAGCGTCTCCTCCACCCCAAAGGAGCGCCGCATCAGAGCGTAAACCGCAGTGAGAGCCTCTGTGGTTGAATGCATTGTGGCTTTTAGCGGCGAATTCCCTTCCGTCGCCTCTGGGCTGGCCTCTCCTGTGAACATATGAGCCTTGCCACAGCGTGTGGCACTGGGAGATGGTCCAGGGCCTCCTGATTAAATATTACAGCCCCCTAAATGGATGGAGATTAGCCTCTGTGGGAATGTTAGTTAATTTACCCCCCGGCCAGATGTGTGCGTGTGTAAGCAAGAGAGCGTGTGTGTGTGCGTGTGTGGGTAGATATGAAAGGAATAGCGGGGAGTAAAGGGGGTTGTCGTACATGTGCCCCAGTGTAATGGATTGCATGTTTCCATCAGCAGGTCAGTGGAGGATGTGCTGTGGTTTCAAGGGGTTAAATATTCTGAAGCAGCTCCGACACAGAGGAGTTTAGCTAGGCTGAGAGATTTTCAGTTGTAGTCGGTTATATTTGAAAGTGAGTCAAATGAATAGTGAGATCTTTTCTTTTTTTGTTGGTTTATCAGCAGGATTACGCAAAAACTACAAAACAGAAAGAACACATAACATTTTGCCGTTAATCTGAAAAAATAAGTTTTTCTCACTTTTTCTAAATATACGGTGTATTTCATAGATCTTGATGAAAAACAAAGTTTCATTTAGGCGCCGGACATCTAAGAGTGTGTGTACGTTTTTGCAGCTTTATTGAAAGTCAGGGGGATGTTGGGCCTTGGTGGAGGTATGTGCACTCTAATGTGTGCCATTCCACTTTGTGATGATACAATAAACCTCTGTATTTAAAGGATAGCCAACAATTATCCCTCTTTTTTGGGAGGGGGCTGCAGGCTGTGACTCAGTGGGTAGAGCGGGTCAGCCTCTAACCACAAGGTCACCAAAGTGTCCTTGGGCAAGATGCTCAACCCTAAAATGGCTCCTGATCCATTGTGTGATAGAGAAAAAGCGCTGTGCTTAGATACACTGTGGATATGGTTATCAAGAATAGAAAAGTGTTTTATAAATCCAGAATTTACTTATTTTTCATGTTCTCGTTGTCTTTTTGTTAAAGAAATGTCTCTTTTACCCAAAAGCGTATTTCACATTGGAGAAACATGTAGTTTATAATAACAAACGACGTGAAAAATTTAAGTGAATGTGAAAAGACAAAGCATTTAAATGGATTCATGAAGAAATATTCACTTCCATGCAGTGGAAGTCGTTCCCTTCATTTATGCTCAACATCTCGACCAGACAGCAGCACACACTCGCCTCTGTGAACGTTTGTGGGTTTAAATTGTCCAATTCAGGGTTTTGTTTTATTTTGTTGTGTCCCAGCAGCTGAAACACACAAAACGATGACAAATTTAAGTTGGAAAATTCTTCTTCTCCGCTCGTTCCTGAATGCCATGTTTTAGCCAACCTGCTCTGGAGTGATCTGACACAACAATTACGCTGCTCCACATCCGCCCTGTTTGACTGTAGGTGTTAGACGCGGTGAAGAAGTGATTTAATTCACACATATGGAATAGATGACGTTTTAATTGCAGGCTGTTCTCTGTGATCTGTTATGCCATCTCGACATTCGCTCTGAATTATTGATCGCTTGGTTTTGTAGTTCACCGCGTTTAAAATGCTTTTAAGGACGTGAGTGCGTGTTTTGAGGTCTTTGCATGAAAACCCTGAACTTTATTATTTATAAACACACGTAACCTGTATGGAAAGAGGGGGGGGGGGGGGGGGTCTCTTTAATCACCCATTCCATTCTTTCATCTATTTTTTCCTTCTTGTGCGTCTGCTTGCTGGGCCTCGACAGCCGAGGCAGCCTGATAAACATTTGTTTTTCCTCCACAGCAGCGTGCATCAGATGTATCACTGCGAGGCCTCAATTCTCTTTTTCATTTCCCTCCCAGAATGGACGTACACACATCCATCAAACACACACCGCACATGTGTGCAGCACCCACAGACAATAGCTGCTCGACGTAAACACACCACACGTGCACGCACAGGCAGCAAAACACCATCTCACACATGCACGAACACACACACAAGCACTCTGCGCCACTGGGCAGGGACTAGCCTGAAAGATTGAAAGCAATTAAAACTATCATCTGCAGTGGCTCAGGGCAGGCCCGTGGCTGCGAGGGGGGAGCTGCCACTGTGCATCAGGCTCTCTGTCTCAGCAGCGCGCCCGAGACATAAGAGGGAGAGTCGCAGCTCTCCCCGAAACACACAGGCACTGCCACGGCTCCCCCCCCCCACACCTCCGTAAAGCGCACCCATGTTTGCTCGCACAGGGCTTTGTCATAAAACTGCCATGACGCTTGATCTCGCTGCTGATCTTTCACCTGCTCCCGCGGTTTAGCATCTTCTTCAAGATGGAGGCCCAGAAAAGGAGGCGTCCCACGCCGGCGCAGCTCCCAGTAAAACTCCACGACGGCGCAGCTCCCAGTAAAGCTCCAACGCTTACAGTATCGGAGACTCAGCGCAGGTACATCACGTAATGGGTTGGCCTGAAGCGCGGGGAGCCAACGTGTCTCCAGAGGTGAAGTCACACGAACTGCGAAGCCACGAAAAGTTTAAGTCACGATTGCAATGATATGAAAAGATTGTGCAAGACGCCTTCGGTGCCTGAATAAATGCTTGTTTTTTTTAACGTGCATGTCTTAGGCAAAAAAAGTCAGAAGAGCCTTGGGTACTTGTGTTGGCCAACAGAGGAAATAGTTATTGTTCCAGTAAAATACTCGTGTGGTTTGGGATGTTTCATGCACAGAGACACACACCTCATCAGTCTGATCTCATTAAGTGCGAGTGCAGTAACTCCGAGCTGTTTGGGCCAAACTTCAGCAGTTTACCTGTGTTCTGATCCCTGGGAATGGTGGCTGTCTGCCTGTGTCTGGACTGGCCCTTAACAAGTCTCCTCAGGACAACCACACCACCATTATCATCCACTGTTACTCTTTCTCTCTCTCTCTCTCTCTCTCTCTCTTTCTCCTTCCCTCAGTCTCCGATCAGCTCTCAACCTGTCACTCTCACTTAGCGTCGACATTAGCACCGGTGGTTTCCTCTTCCTGGTTCTCCTCACTCCTCCCTGCCACCATCTCCCCTCGGTGCGTTTGAATACATATCTCCGATATTCTGCCCCTACTTAATTTGACAGGCCCCTGTTTTGTCAGTCTGACAGGCCCATAGCGAGACACTAATAGGCCACGGAGACCACCAGCAAAGGCACCAGCCAGGGTGGCCCCTGCGGTGCCAGTCCCCATCACCCTCCATGTCTCTTGGGGCGATCCGGGCAAGAGAGAGGGGGTCAGGGGTGGGTGGTCAGGCAGCGGTGCTGTCACACCAGGCCACAGCAGACTGGACCAGGCCTCAGCGCTGACACCCATCACTGCGCTTCTGTAACAGACACACACACACACACACACACACACACACACATAAGAGGGTAAAAAGAGCAGCCAGTGGGGGTATCCAAGGATCTAATGACTGCGCCTGCCACTCACAGCCGTCGTCTCAGAGATGGCTGCTGAGCGAGGGAATTAACTCCACGCTGTTTGTTTGGTGATGGACCCACTGTGGAGCAGCTGGGATGGAGATGTGTGTGCAGAGATATCTGTGTGTGTGTGTGTGTGTGTGTGTGTGTGTGTGTTTGTGTGAGTAAGTGTGTGTGTGTGTGTGTCTTCCTCTAGGCCACCTGTCTGACCGATTGTGACCTGCTAAACTCTGATCATGGTTAATTGGTGGCCGGTGGTGCTGAGGAAGGAGGAGGAATCAAAACTGAGACGGGGCCCATTGTTCTTTTGTTTGCTTTCCAGACAGGTGAGAGGATGAATCACGACACTGAGGTGACCACTTGCTTATGACCTCATTTTTTAAATCTACTGATATTTATCAAACTTATATAAACATTTTGTACTTTTCTTAGCACTGCCAGCTGGTTGGCTACAGTGATGTCAATGCTTAACTGTCATTTTTCCATCCTTCAGTCCTCGGTCCAATCTAAAAAAGTCTGTGAATATCACATGAATTGCCATGAAGTATTTTACTAACACTGACGTTCCCTGAAGATGAGGGGAGCCCCTGACAGGGACGTGAACAAAGATTTTTAAGAATTATCAGGACACTTTCTAGAAAACGTTTGAAAAATTCCAGAAGGTATCCCAGAAAATATTTCCAAATAACCACAAGATAAACACCGGAAAAATCACAATAAATCTATAAACAAATCCCCAAAATACCAGGAAATTCCTAGAAAATCCAGGGATTTATCAGACTTTGGGGGGGTTCAGAATTTTTCCAGTAATTTTAAGAGTTTTTTTTCTCAGTTGAGGACCTGAACCCCAATGAAGCCCGTCCCTGCCAGGCTATAGACTTGTCAGTCTTGTTTAAGCTGCTTGAACGAGACTTATTTTCCCTTTTGCACTAAAACTCTGAAACTTTGAGCCTTTAATTGATCTCAAAGCTCGGTGTTCTCAGGACACATCAGAAATCAAGTGCTTGTAAATCTACAAATCCATATAAATTCTGGCATAACTGACCCGACGATCATCTGAAATAATTTCAAGCCTATAGATATAACACTAATGACAGAGTTGAGATCGTTTTCTCAATTACTGACATAACTCATACAGCATCTGTTCTCATTGAGAAACATGGTAAATTCCATACATATCAGAAAAACATTACTACGGACATTTAAAAAAATGAAATGTAACTTTTGCTGAATTTGAGATGTTCTGTGGTTTGCTGTTAAGTATGGGGTCAATGCGTAAAGAAAAAGACATCCTGCAGGATTTTGTCAGTCAGTTAAGATCATCCTGCATTTCTTCTTATCTTTGACTGTTGGCAGGCTACAGTGAAAAAGGGAGAGAAAGAAAGAGAGAGAAGGAGAGAAAAGAGAGAAAGTGAGAGATCCGGAGATGCAGAGGACGTCAGTGCTGGGATGAGAGGGGGTCGGTCGCAGGGGTGGGGTGGGGGGGGGACTCCGGGGGTCTTCCGTGTAGTGAATTATTAAGGTTTACTAATACTTCATAAATCCCCTCTTTGTCCTGTCCATTACCGTCCTGTCACATCCTCTCGCCACCGCAAGACTGACTCACTTGCTTCACCCAGATGACAGAAGTTAAACTGTCTTCCAGAGGAGGTGGAGGAGGTGGTGGGTGGTTGAGGGTTGGTGGGTGGAGGTGAAGGGAGGGAGGGAGGGGGACGAGGAGAGGAGCAGGCCCTGGGGCCCTGGATGGCTTGGGTGAGGGTAAGCGTCAGTTCATGTTTGCTTGCGTGTGTGTGTATGTGTGTGTGTATGTGTGTGTGTATGTGTGAGTGTTTCTGCTTGTGTCTGTGTGAAATCTTGTGTATTTTCCCTCTAATACTAAGTAAACTGTATATGTTTACATGTGCACTTTAAGACGGTGAGTGAGTGGATCTAAAGAAGAAAGTCAGTGAGGATCATTTCACAGATTCGTGCTTCCTCATTAACTCCCACCGCATCCACACCACCAGCTCGCTCCCTGTCCTCCCCGTCCCCTCCTCCATCTCTCCTCCTCCTCCTCCATCTCTCCTCCTCCTCCCAAAACAGCAAACCTTGCCTCAGTGCGTGCCTGGCGGACTATCTCCGCGGTCTCGACAGCCGAGCTGGTCGTTGCCCCGAGCGCTGAGGAGCTGTCGCCTCTCGTTAGTGTCGCTGTGGCGACCCAGAGTCCTGCCTGCCTGCTCCTTGATTAGAGAGTGAGGTGGATGGAGTGTGTGTGGCTGCGTCTACATCAGTGTGTGTGTGTGTGTGTGTGTGTTTGTGTGTGTGTGTGTGCGTTTAGTTCTGTACTCACCCTCCCTCCTGCCCGCAGAGATGCTTTAAAGATCAGTGATTTGGTCAATTGGCCTGGCAACTCCAATCCCACGGAAGGTCATTGATGACTCAATGGACCAGTCAGTGAGGCAGGCTTTCATGTCACTATGCGTGTTCATGTGTGTGTGTGTGTGTGAGTGTGTGTGTGTGTGTGCTACTGACAAAATCAATGAGGAAAAATCTTTAAAGATGTGATCAGGATGTCCAAATTCCAAATGATCACCCAGGCGTGTTCTAATCCAAACCCACACCTGAATTACTTCACTACTGTTATTATGAGATCGGGTGAACTCAACGATCACGTGCAGGATTTCATACAGCAGTCGGCTGTGGAACAACATGTGAACTATTCATATATATAACAAGATATTTTAGTTTGCTTTATTTTTCCCTATGCTGTTTTTAGTGACGGAGCTCTTCTTTCTTTTCCTACTTTTCTGTTGCAGCACGTTGGATTATACTGTTCAATGGTTTATTGCCCTTTGAAGCACTTTAACCACATTTGAATGAAATGCTGCCTAACATGGCGTGTCCTGATCATAAGCTGTATTTCAGTTCAGGGACTGTATCTTTCGGACGATGCGGTTTACCTAGTCCACGAAGACCACAGAAGGCCGAACCCAAATAAGATGGTCTGGTCTATAGAGGCCTTCTGGTCTATAGAGGCCTTCAGTGATTGGTATCACCAGCTCACCCTGCCCTTATTGCCAATGCCTTTTTTAACATGTGTCTTGTCGCTTGCCAGTGTCGTTTCCTCTTTGAAATTTTTTCCGGAACTGAAGCGCAATAAATCTTGTGATAGGTTGGGCCGGGAATGATCCACCTGTTGGAGCATTTGTTTTTCGGGGATGAAGGAAGCATTTTGAGGAGTCTTCACTCTCATTGTGCCGCTGTGATGCATTTGGTCTTGAAATGCAGCCTCCAAAGGACGCAGCCCATAGTCCACAGATATAGAGTGTAGCCATGAAGATGTGCGACATGACTGTTCCCAAGGGTTAGGGGTTGACCCTAAGTGAAGTCAAAGCATCTTGCACAAATTACCCCTTAAGGTTAAGGTTGAGTGTATTGACAGGAGCTTGCTACCACACCGCATCATGTGGCTCCAAGTGCGCATGATAGCAGTTTTCCTATCAAGCCTAACCCCCTTACCCTAACCCTAACCCTAACTCAATCCTAATTCTAAACCTTACCCTAGCCCTAACCCCAATCCACAAAAAAACATGTTCTATAATGTTTTGTGTTCCATTTCCTGCACTAGAAATTAGAAAGGTGTGTGAGTGTGTTTTATTCTGATAAAACAATACTTTGCCTGCCGACTCTTCCTGTAACACTAAAACTGTGATGGATGGTGGCTGACCTTGTGAAAGACTTTGGAGCGGCAACTGTCTGCCTGTCTGTTGCAGGATCACCAGGTCAGTGAGTCGCAAGACCCTGAGGGAGCCATAAATACTGTGTGTTATTTCACTTCCTATATGCCCTGCCCTGGGCACAGCTGTCCATCTCTGGACAATTTCTCTGCCCAAAGGGAGGACTGACTGACTGACTGACTCCACGGACCTTGTACATGCACTGCCCATCTGTCTGGGCCTGTCTTTCATTCACCCCCTGGAAAACAGAACCAGACAACTTAGTTCAGTTTGGTTTAAAAATACAGACTGGAAGGTTGAGGTTTGATGTAAGAGAGAAAGTAATGGTTCCTTCCACAGATCAATATTATTTCTCCCAAAAAATCCAAATAAGTTACATTATAATTTGTTTTACTTGAATTTTCATCCATTCAAACAGTGCTGCTGGATGTCAATGTTGCACTTGCAGCTTGACCGGCCCACCAGTTTTCCCGGACAGCAACATTGACTTTATATAAAGATGGATGACACATCTCTACTTCCTCCTATTGTACAAAACCTAAGCTTACATATCCCAAATAAAGGGTTTTGAAGTCATTTGAAACAAGAATCAGTGCAGCAGTGATAAAAGTCTGGAGCCACAAATACCCAGTTCCAGCCAATGAATACTCTAAAAACAATCGCGAGTCAGTCTCAGCTGTCAAATAATGAGGTTTCGACCCATTTATAAAGCATCAAATAACTAATTGAAACCACTCTCAGAAATATGAGCAATTGACAAAATGACAGAATCATTATAAAATGTAATAAAATTTGTGAACCTTGACTGTCCCATCCACTAACACGGAGGAGGTGGTAATCTAGGTTCTATAATGAACATTACTGTTTAGTGGGTGGCGCTACAGTGTCACTGTGGTAGGTTTAAAAAATACTAATCTTCTTGCAAAGACTCTCAGGTTTGGACGCCTCTGAAAAACCCTGGACTACATTCATGACAATAATTATTTAATGTCCAAAGCCACTGTTATTTTGAGAACTTGATTTCTACAAAAACTTTGCATGTGTCTACAGCATAGTTTTTGATCCCGGATGATATTTGATTAAGGTTAAGTTACGCGACTGAAACACGTGGGATTAAAATGAGAGGAAGATCAGAGATTCCGTCCATAAAGAAGCACACGTGCAGGAATGTGATTGGACACGAACTCTAGACTCAGGCACCATTCCATCTCCACACTTTTACAAATCTTGTTACAAAATCTCGTCGTCACAAGACAGAACGATATGACCCGTTCTCCATCAGCCGTCCTCTGTGTATCACAGCTCCACATCATGGAAGGAGAGAGGACGAGAGTCCTCTCTCCAGTGGGAACAACAGCCAGCGAGAGGGAAACGACTCCCCTCTAGCTACAGCTTCCCGACTTGTTTATTTGCTAACTGGGTGGGGGGGGGGGGGGGGGGGGGGCGAACATATGGTTTGCTAAAACATGGACTTGTAGTTAGGAGGCCGAGGCACCCTAAGGGATGGAGCTGACGGGCTTTGGTCCCTGTCTCCCTCAATTTCTCCCGCATGGACAGCCAGAGCTGAACAGCCGTCCTCCAGGAGTTAGCAGCCTCTCTCTCTCTCCCTCTCTCTCTCTTCCTGCTGCCACCTACACCCATCCTCAGTCAAACCCAGAGATGGTGAGGAGGGGGGGGGGATGTGAGGGTCCCCACCGGCTTTGGGGTGTACATGGGGGGTGGAGGATGGGGGCTAGGGGCTGGGGCTGGGGGGGCCTTGCTGCAGCTGGGGAAACTGACTGACACCATCCTCTGTTCCCTCGTCCCTAGAGTGTGTGGTACTGCTCTGAGCCCTGTTGCTGAGGGAATCAAAGCCCAGATCCCAGCAAACGTGCTGGTCCTGAGGTCCTCACACATATGGATGTTCACTGTGTGTCCCACTCCGGACCCGTATGACACGTAACCGATACTTTGCACTTTGGGAATTTGTCTGAACTCAACGTGAAGACGATGAAGCGAGGTCGGACACGGCTTTGGTTTTTAGGAGGGTTGTCAATGACCTGCCAGCTACTGCAGCTATCTTATACAGATCACTGCACTGCGACACACACACACACACACACACACACACACTCACACCCTCGAGGTCTATGTGTTTACGGACACACTCACTCACTCACTGGGATCAAGGCGCTAATGCACACACATGGTCTCACACACCCTGCATTGATGAGCAAACATATGCACACACTCACAGACGCTCCCTGTGGGTCAGTGACTTAATATGCACATACTTACACACACACTGGGTCAGTTGTTGATAGACTTGCACATGCACACGCACGCACACGCCCCGGAGGTCAGCGTCGTGATGGACAGCAGGCCTGATGTGCTCTGACAGAATCGGCTGCTTCCTATCATCTCCCCTTGCGTTTCCCCCCCGTCAGGTGACACCCACAGGTGCCCTGCATGGTGAGAGCGAGCCCACCTCCTGTGGGTGTGTCTGGGGGGCAGGTGGGGAAAAACGGGGGGGTCGCAGACAGAGAGGATGAGCGGGGGGAAAAAAAGCTGGGTGACCCAGGCACCAGCTGCTTCCTGTCAGCGATCCCACGGCCCAGGCGCGGGTGTGAACTCCACCTCTCGTCACACTGGCAGGATATGTGAGTGATAAGCAGTGCATGTGAGGCATCAGCTGCATCCCATTCCGAGCGAATGCCTCTGACAGACAGACAGCAACAAGCCCCTCTCACCTACTGATTCTGCCTCAGAGACGCAGCCGCATCGGATGTTTGGATGCAGAGAAGGGCGTAGATATCTCCAGAGAAAACCCCGGAGTGACATACGTCCAGTCACGACCGAACGTTGATGTCTGCCCTTTTCAGATATCAAGGCAGCTCACTTTGAAGGCTGCATTTCCACCTTGGAAAACAGCCAGTGTCTGTCCAGCCCTCATCTCTATAATTGTGTGAGTGGGTTCATTTAAGTGTGAAGCCTGGAAATGTCTCACTGTGTGCTCCCAGCACTGGTCCCTGACATATACAATGGGGACAGTTCACCTCTGCAAAGGAGGCACTTGGCTGATTCGACTTTTGGATGAAGAGAAAAGGTCTGACATAGGTTTAAAGACAACAATAAACATTGAAAGAAATTCTTTCGTCATTTCGGGAAACACGAACGATGAGAAGATTGAAGCCAGTTGTGAATCTGATGCTTCAGTAAGCAGGAGTCTGGCTGCAGCTCCACAGCTCACATGTGGGGCACTACATGTGAGGGGACTATTTCTTCAGTGAGTTTATGTAGTCATGAGGATGCCGGCAAACCAGCAGAGACTCACTGTGTTCATTCAGATACCAAGTACCTGTCAATATCTGACCTCTTATGAGACATTGTAGTTCTGGATGGGGGTGAGTTGTATCAACAAGGTTGTTTTTCTTCTTTTATATGCCGCTTTAACCCATTGAGGATGTTTCATAAAGAATTGAGGAACAAGGGAAGATCACATTTTTCTTCAATTTCTGGAAAAAGTTCCTTTCTGGAGTGGAGTGGAGTGGTAGGAGCAGTGTTGCCTCTAGAAATAATATAACCAGGATCAGCCTGGTCTCACCAATTGGCACATGAACAACACACCAATATCTCAGTGTGTGTTTTATGTGCATTTTCTGCTCTTCACTTTTCGGAATATGCAGAATCTGTTGGTAAGGGAGGAGATTTTGGGGCCTGAAGCCTTCTGGTTTCCATTTCTGATTGGACCAATCAAGTTTGAGCAGGCCTTCTACTTTATCTGATGTTATATACAGACAACTGTCAATTGAGTTTAGCCAAAATGTCGTCTGGACCTAAAACACCTATAAAAAGTACTGTTTGTGTTATGTGTGGGTAACATTCTACTAGTCAGGCTGTAAACAGCGAATGAAAATGGAGACTTGGCGTGGATCTCCACTTTCTACACCGAAAAATGTAAAATATTTGCCTTTGACCCCAGAGGCTCATTTGTCATCAGACGATGGCCGACGGGCTTGTAGATTACTATAACTCTAACCACAGAGGTGTTAAAGGACCCGTGACTATAAACCATTACATGAAATAAATTGCATAGACATGAAATATGTGATGTGGCTATTTAAACATAATCCCACCATAACACAAAGCTGCGATTAGATGGAAGCCTGGAAGTATCTCGAAGATATTTGCACAAAGTTAAAAGTTTCTAAACTTTCTCAACAAGCCTTCTCTCATTCACTCCAGCTCTCGCAGCCATTATTATCCCTGATTTTTCCAATTGTAGTTGTGTTTGTCCACACACACACACACACACACACACACACACGTTAGGCATCACTAACGCCTTAAGAAATTAAGGACAATTTAATCGTTCAATTTTGGGAGACGTCCACGGCTCCGAGCGTCACCTGTCCTGCTGAAGTGTCCTTGAGCGTAAATACTGCAGCTCCAGTTTGCTCCGGGACTCCTCGAGTGCCTTGAAGGGAAAGCAACAAAAAAAACCTCAATTAAACGGAGCACCTGCAGTGTATGGAAAGCATATTCCTGCAACAATGACGTAAGATGCTCATTAGCATGTTAAAGACTATTAGGAATATTTGGAAAATATGAAAAACATACTTGGTGCTGAAGAAAAACCAAAGGAAGTCACCAGAGGCCGTGGGCTTGTGCTGTCACAGGGGCTGTGTGCTGGCGAGGCTGCTGCTGGAGCCGTGCTCCTTTGAAATCGAGGGGAGGGGGTTGTGGTGAATAATTGATAGTGGCTGAGAGCGATATGAGTTTAGTTAATGTGCCCAGCAGCGCCGGCTAAGAGAGGAGCTGTTAGCGAATCCACCTCAGGCCTAAAACTCAGGCGGTGGAGAGGGCCTGGGCTAGAGGTCACCGTTGAGACATCTATCTTCCTATATGTACAACTCTCTGCTACATACAGCACAACTTCTTCAGTGGTTAATGCATATGTGTGTGTGTGTGTGTGTTGAAGATTTCTCTTAATGTGCATGGGTTTGTCCGTGTGTCAATGTGTATGTGTGTGTGTGTTTGGAGGCATGTGCACAGCTGGATCTCCCTGGTAGCAGTGTTGTTTCCGCCCTCAGGTTCCTTCCTCTGAGTGGTAATAGAGTGCTCCTGTCAGCCTCCCCAGATGCCGCTCCATAAGGACCCGCAACTCCCTCAACTCGCCAGGAGAGTTGTGCGTTCACACGGCGCGACTCCGCCGCTTCAAATGTGTTACTTTTCCCTGTGAACTAACAGACGTGTGCCCGCTGATATGTGTTCGCTTGTCCCCATTTGTTTGTTTGTTTGCTGGTTGATTTGTGTGTGTGTGTCAGCAGGATTACGCGCACACTACCGAACAGATTTCCATGGAACTTGGTGGAAGTATGTGAAAGTGTCACGGGGGTGGATCCAGGAATTTATTCTTTACTTTCTTAAGCACTGCGTGATAGGACCTTTTTTTTTAAACATTTTCATTGAGAGGATAATCCCTGAATTGCATTATGGGAGGTGTAGGATTAAATATTTGAATATCTGCATCTGTGGCATTTTGAAATTCTTTTTAAGGATCTGATACCTTGTGTGTCCCCCTAGATTTATGGAAGTGCAATGCAAAATCAGATAAGCTGATATCATTTATATGATTAATAATCAACGTCATTTATTGTTAATTAACTGGATCCATCTGAAGTTTGAAGATTAAATTTAGTTTTTTTTGTTTTATATCATTACCTCCACCAAGGAGGTTATTGACTCTCTTCAATTTCCATTGTGCATTACATTCTGTAAGAATCGCACAATGTCACAATCAAAAATAGTGATTTTGAGTTTACTTAGTTCTGATCACACTACAGACCCATACCTGGTCTCATATTAAATATTTAAAAAACAGTGATCACTCAATAGCAATGTGGATATATAACAAGTAATGTAATTTGATTCAGGGAAAACATCAAATATTACTCTACTTATTTTGTATTTAAAAAACCTAATATTACCAGTGGATCTTGAAATTATATTTTATACAAAATGTCCCTTATATTATATATCTGCTTTTTCCAGTGCTCCACTGCAGTTACTAGATATTATATTATAAATTATAAACAAAATATCAGGGATAACCTTTGAATCATCAAGCAGGCAAATGACTAGAAATCTAGAATTTAGAACTTGCAACCAAGAAATTATAAAAACACATTTGACACTTTTAGATTTTTTAATCTGTGCATTTTGGATATCTTGTCATTTAAAACCCAATTGAAAAGCAGTTGGATTTAGAAATGTGTCGTTTTTAAAACCCCAAATCTCTTGTCAAACCAGAAAGGACAAAGAGGATGAAGGAAGTGTCAGCGCTGAAGTTGGTCAACACTTAACACATTTACACTTAACAGAGGAAACTGACACGTCTGTGTCCCAAGTGTCTCTGCAGTTGGAGAGAAAAACAGCCTCTTACTCCCTGGGAAAAAACTGACAACATCTCCCATGTGCCTTCGCTTTCAGAAGAAGAGGATCCTTCTCCTCCTCCTCCTCTACTCGCTCCTCCATGTCACAGTGCGCTCCTGTCCTTCCTCCTGATTTACCAGACATCCTCTTTCCCCTGCTGTCACATTTGGTACAGATGGTTAGGCTCTATGGAGTGGCCTGTCAGTCCCCATTCGGCCGCCTTCGTGTGACAGGGGGCCTGATGGTTCGTGAAGGGCCCCCGACTTCCCCCAGCACACGGACACTGAGGTTTCTCTAAAGGGGGGCTCGCATGCGCACTCCCCACCGCGCCACAGGAGAGAAATGAAGAAGTCGGAGTTCACCCAAAGCCCGCCATGGGCTAGGAAAGCCAGAGATGGAGGGAGGAAAGAGGGAAGAGATTGACAGGTGGAGGTTTGATTTGGGAGGAGACGGAGGAAAAGGAGGAGATGAGGAGTGAGTGGGAGACAAAGAGAGGGATGGAGGGGGCAGGAGGGGGGAACAAAAAGAGTAAAAAAGGAAGTGAGTCTGAACTGTCAGTCCTGGCCTGTGGATGTGGTCTTTTTAACCCATTCAGTGCCCTTTACCACTAATCACTCCCATCAGAGAGACGTTGATCCAGATACCCCCCCTCAACCCGAACACACTTCAGCACCACGGCTGTTGTTGTGGACGGAGGTGAAGTTAGGCTGAGATCTCCCAGCCGCCCCCAAACACACCTCTATACCTGAGTCACACACACACTGACAGACAAAGATGTGGCAACAAATTCCAGTTTCCCTAAAACTGTTACCAAACAAGGAAAATCATCCAAATCAATAACTGAAATATTGATTGAAATCAGGAGGTTTAAAAATCAATGATGAGCTAGATTATGAATTTAAGGAGACAAGTTTTCGGTGTGTGAAGGATTTTAAAACTTGGAACAAACAATATCCAACACTAATCAACTATATTATAAAACAGTTGTAAATCTGTGTGGTGTATATTATAGGACTTTAACTCTATCACAACGACGCTCAATAACGTTTTCTAATGTGCCATTAATGTAAATTACAACGAGAGAGGAGAGAAAAGCAAACTGTGAAATAATCGGATAATGATGATCTTCTTTTTGTGAATTATTTAAATACTTTATTTACTTCTACCACTCGCTGCTGGAAATCGTACTGTTAAACTAGGAAATATTGGATCTTTGTCAAGTGAAAGTTGATTGAAAATATGAAATCATGAATAACATTTTAGATGTTTTTTTTTAGTTTTTCCTCTCCTCTTTTTGTTCTTCTTGTTTTTTCTTTTTCTTATTTTTTGTTTGGCATTCTTCTTCTTCTTCTTTGTTTTCTCTATAGAAAGATTTTAAAGAGAGAAAAAGAGAGAAACTCCAGTTTCATCTACTCCTCACCTGGATACTATTAAATTCCAGAAAAACACAAAGGATGTAATTAATTAAGTAGTTAAAGTGTATAACTGTGTAGTTTCAGTGCAAAACATTTGGTTTTTAAATAAAAGAAAACATGTCTCTCCTATTGAATGAACTAACGGGGACAAATGCCACCTCCACCCTCCGTTATACAAAGAGAAGCCATTGCCATCCAAACCTTTGCCAATTTTGTGTAAGTTGTTATATTGCATCCTGGCTGCAAGGTAGAGAGAATCTGACAATCCAGTGAGGGGCGGTGGAGGGTGCAGGGTGGAGGGTGGAGGGGGAGCTGCTGTATTGTAGTGCCTCCGGGCACTGCTCCCAGTCAATATATATCTCCACACACTCGCTCCTGCGCTCCCCATTTGAGCGCTGCCCTCTCAGAGCCGCTGCAGAGGAGGAGTGACAGCCACACACACTGGGACAAGCTCTAGGTACGGACCAATGCATCCCTCCTGCGCTTTCAAGTAGCTCATGGCACGAGAGCAGGTCAGTTTGTTAAGATTAAATTGTATTGTTTTAAAAAAGAGTTTGAGAAGAGGCCTGTTACATGATGCTTTAACTGATGAGGATACTTTTAAAGCTTATTGTAAACGGCAGAGCTTTTATTTTGTAGTATTGGAACAAGAAAAAGCACAAGGTTTGAATTGTAAACTATTTTTTTAAAGATGTCATTATGTTGATTTATATATATATCTATAATGTTATTAAGAGTAATTTATATATTGTACATACTTTTGAAATCAGAATTTTCCAATTTTAATTTTCTATTCAAAATCACTAATTTGGAACATTTACATGTTACTGTATAATGTAGTTTTGATCCCTGTTATATTTGTTTTAATCTGAATTAATATGATCTTGATATATTACATTATTTTTGTCACATTGCTTCATCTGGTGTTTTAGATAAACGCCAACAAAAAACAAAATTTCATAAATAAGAATATTCACCTAATATTATACAATCTGTTAACAATTGTTTGATTGTAATATCAAATGAAATTCAGCAACTACAAAGTTAAATGACAATTAAACTGCAATTTTTTAAATCATGTTCTTCTTTTGCAGATCTTTTTTCCAGAGGGAGACCAACACACAACAAATCCTCCTGATTTTAGGTAAAGTATTTATTCTTTCTTATATATGTAATTTTTTTAATAACCCAAAAGCTGTTAAACCTTGCATCCACCTTCCTTGTGTGTTTTCACTGTACAGTGTATATCTGTCCCAGAGGTCGTCCGTGGTGTGGTCGCTGTCCCATGTAACTTGTCAAAGCTTTTACTGTGGTGAACCTCCTTAATTGCAACAATAGATGTTCAAGCGGTGAAGCTTGTTTGATCACTGGCCCTAAAAGCTTAAAACAAGACCGCAGGGTTGAGATATGGGGCAGCGGCGAGGGGAGGGAGGGAGGGAGGGCGAGCAAAGTGCACAGTCAGTGGAGAGTGGGGCGGATAGCGGTGGCCAGGAGAGGCTAAAAACGACAACTGTAAAAATGATTTTTATTGATCGGCTCGTAGCAGCAGCTGTTAGGCTCCATTATGAGCTCAAAGCCCAGGTCAGGGGCCCCAGGGAGCCAATCAAATGGTCCACCACTAACGGGCCAACTCCGAGGGTCCAGTTGGGAGAGCGGTTGGCAGCGGCCTGCCATCCTCTGTTAGACTCACTGTGTCTTTGTGCCATGGCTTTTAATGATGAGGCTGTAACATGAAGGCCTCTCCATCACCTGTGTCTGCTTCACTGACCCCCCCCCCCCCCTCCCCCCCCCCCCCCATTACATCTATTTCCTTAATGTAAGACACTGATCAGAGCAGCCGGGGAAGTTTAAAATTTGTATTTTAGCGCGGGACCCTGAACTCCACACACACACTTTCATCTTTGAGCAACCCGAGGAAAAAATAAAAAAAATAAAAGCCTCACAGCAAGTGAGTGTTTTAAGTTGAGGAGCAAACTCGTCCTCACATCTTCTCTCACCGCAGGCATCTCCCACCGGCCTGGCTCCGAGAATGAAAAGTTTTCTTTTTCAATTTAACTAAAGAAAAAAAACCACACATTTTTGTGCGGTATTTTTATTCATTTTCTAGGAGTGGAAGAGAGGGATATTAATTCAAGTTATTGTTGTGGAATTCTCGTCTTTTAAAATGAAGACTGAAGAAGAGGAGGAAAAGAAAATTGTTGTTTTTAAACAGGAAGAGGATAAATCTAAATATTTGCAAAAGAAGTTCACTTGAAAACACTAAATATGAGGTGAACAAACATTTCACAAATGAATTAAGATAAATTAAGATATTATTATAAATCAAACAAATATAAAAAAAGTTTTTTTTCAGCTCCTCTTATAATACATGTTAAGTAATCAATAATTACAATAATCAAAGACTTTTTTATATCTTTGTTAAAACATGAACATATTATAATTACAGTGAAATCGCTCATAATCAATGCTTATATTGCTTATTGAGAAATAAACTGTGAGCCAACTCCAAATGCAGACGAACAATCTGAGTACAGGAGATCAGTTGAACTTATGCACCATGTCCTGACCCAGATCCCAGTCCTGGCACTAATGACGCCCTATAGGCACGATGCCAGCCTCTCATTAGGAACCAGGCCCCAAACCCCCCCCCCCCCCAAACTCCTCTCTCCTCCTATACCCGCCGCGATGCAACCCGCAGCCTGGCCCTGCACCGCCTGTAGCCGGCCTCCGAGGGGCTCCGACCCCTAAACTCGAGCAGGACCCCGTGAGAGTTTCGCAAGGGCCCCCCCCCTGCACAGGTGCAGAGTCCCCTGTGATGTCCTCTTTCAACCCCCCCCCCCCCCCAGCCCTGGGCCCTGCTATAGCGCCTCGTGCTGCACTGGAACTAATGAGTAGTGGCAGGTATAGTGAGAACGGAGCAGCGCGGGCCTCCCTGCAGTTAGGCTAGTGGCGACCCTCGGCCGAGGCAGACAACAAATGTGCTCTCATAAAACACATATGTGCATAATGATATATGGCACCCTTCAGTGCACACACAACTTTGTCTCGGATGTTGAGATTCTCACGCAGAGCTTCGTTTCTGCAAGCTGTCTCCTTTTTCTCAGAGTGAAATCAGGAAGAGAAGAATATGTGACATGCAGGCGAAGGATGAAATATCTGAACTTTCAATCGGTGTTTGATATGTTGATGTCCTGCAGTCGTATTCATACAAATCTGTCTTTTTTTCACAGATTCTGCTTCACCTCTATCAAGAAAATGCTTGTTTTCATCCCCACGTTCCTGCAAAACTGAAGAAAAACTGAAATGTACCCTGGCACAACAGATACACAACCCTAACAAAATCTAATCTTGAAGTGCCATCATTTGAATACAATCACAAAATCTTTATTAATATCAAAACTCAGTCATGTCCAAGGACGACGCGTGCAAAGTGACGTCTGCCAGCAAACACAAGGAGCGCAAGCCCAAGAAGCCCCACTACATTCCCCGGCCATGGGGCAAACCCTACAACTACAAATGCTTCCAGTGTCCCTTCACCTGCATGGAGAAGTCTCACCTGTACAACCACATGAAGTACAGCCTGTGCAAGAACTCCCTGTCCCTGCTCATAGAGTCGGACTGGCCCTATAAGAAAGGCAACATCCTGCACCCGGACCAGCTCCGGCCCTTTCAGCAGGCACACGGCCTCCAGGCTCCCGGGAAAGAAGAGCTGGAGCAGGCGACGCGGGCCGCGGAGAGACAGAGGCTGCGGAGGAATGTGGAGGAGGAAGGGGAGGACAGGGAAAACCAGGGACTAAAGGAGGAAGAGGAGGGAGGACAAAGTGAGGGAGCAGAGAGCACCAGGCTGGTGAAGCAGAGCTTGAGTAACAGCAGGAGCAGAGGAGAGGCTACAGAGTTCGCCGCAAAGAAAACCAAACAGCCAGAGTCAGAACTTCTGATGGCTGACATGCTCTCCCTAGAAGATCAGCTTCTACGAGCTCGCTCTATGGAAGTAGAGGCCCAGCTTAAACACTACAAGCTATCCAAGGCGTGTCTGACAGCTCCCGGGCTGCTCTCGGAGCAGTGGCGGCTGTTAGCGTCCGGCCACTCAAAGGCCAAGTCTGATGGAGCTCATCCCAGAGTGAGCAGCTCGATTCCCTGTTACCCTCCTCCCCCGAACCTGGTGGATTACCAGGATCCCACTGGACTCAATCTGTCAGTGCTCGGGGTGGGCTATCCCATCAGCCCCAGCCTCTTCTCCTACATGAACTCAGCCATTTCCAGCCCTGCCGCGGGTATGACAGCCCAGACCCACGCGCAGCTCGCCCAGCTTCCCTTCCTGGCGTCGGCGGCCCAGCTGATGCACCCAGCCTCCGGCACGCACGCGGACAGGGCTCTCATCCCCCCTCGCCTCTACTACCCGTTCCTGTATGAGCACGCATTCGGACCGGCCTCCGGGCAGAGCGACGCCAGCAAAACGCTCAAGACGCCCACAAACAGTCTCGAAACAAATCCCCTGTCTGGCTTCCAGCCTAAAGTCAATCTGTGGAAAGTGCCAGCTCTGAGGCCTGGCGCCACCGCTGGCTCCCCGACCGGCTGGGTGTCACCTCAGAGAGACTCCCTCGACCAGGGCTACAGGCCGGGGGATAAAGTGCAGGCTGCAGCCAAGGAAGGCAAAGCGAGCTGGGGTCTGAAGAGGACGGGGGCCCCACTGGGGAACCATGAGGCCCCCGCAGAGAAGAAGCTGGCAGTGGGCTTTACTCTGGACCTCCTGAAGAATATTCAGACTGCTTCAACTCTGAACATGGCAGCTGAGAAACTTCCTTTCCACAACAGGTAAACATTTTCTGAAATTATTCTTTTCTTATTTCATGTTAATTATTGTTAAAGAGTATCATAATTAGTTCTACCATAATATCTGCAGTGATTCTACATCTTTGCTGTATAATTTCAAAAGACGTCTTATTTGAAAATGTCTAAATAACTCTAATCCTCAGTTTACAGGAGGCTCAGCTTCAGACCCGGCCCACTGAGCTGTGGTACAACGAACGTCTCACCAGTCCCAGAAGTGAAACGTCCTCTATCTCAACATGTGGAAGACCCATCAGCCACGACTCCACTGCTGCCCAGACTACGGGAGACGATCCCTCGGAGTCAGTGGGTGCTCTGCTGAGTGACCTCTCCAAGGCCCTGCAGGAGTACCAGGAGGCCGAGCGCAAAATCTCCCACCTGGAGAAGGAGGACCTTCCCGCCCAGCGCCACCTCTGGGATCACCTGAGCAAAATCCGCAGCGAACTCTCCCACATACACCAGGCGCTGGAGCGGACTGCGCGCCAGAGCGACGGGCCCCTCGACCTCTCAGTCAAGAGGGACTCAACGAAACTGGCCGTCGACCAGGGCTCGAAGGAGGATGGCAGTCTGAAGGGCAACAGTACAGAGACGGAGGAGGAAGAGGACGAGGAGCTGGAGGAGAGGAAGGAGGAAGAGGAGGATGAGAGCGAGAGGAAGGCGATGAAGGCCTCGCTGGAGAGCCGCAAGCAGTCGTTGGACATTTTGATCAAGATGAGTCAGGCATCGGTGGTAAACACAGAGGTTTTCTCTCCAAGTGGACTCGGCATCAGGCCCAGTCCGGCCGAGGCCCTGTGGCCGAGCAGAACGACAAAGTGCGAGGCCGACTCCAGCGTCCTGCTCTGCCCCGACGGCCGCTCTGTGGTGTTCACCGACATCCCGGCCTCGGCCAAAACCTCGAAGAGACCCCCGTCCATTCAGCGGCTGGAAGCTCAGTGTCCTCCGAGCCCTCTGACAGCAACTGACAACTAAAGCCGTCTCCCTCCAACTGTAATATAACTGACTCTGTCCACAAATGCAGTTATTGTTACCAGCATGCCTTTGAGTTTCACTGGCTGGACGGTCACTATTATTCTCAGTTTACCTTCACAAAAAAAACTAAAACATTTTGCACCTTATAAGAAAAATGAATGATAATTTGGAAGAGAAGGATTTTAATGCACTAAGAAAATTGATTGTTATGACAATATTCTCCAGAAATAAAATTTTAAGGGTAAGCTCAGCACTTAGTTATTCCCATCAGGACGATTTAAACGATTAAGTCCATTTAAATGATGCTGAGAGACAATCCTCTGAAGGGATTTGTAAATACTGTATTTAACATACATGTAAGTAAAATGTTTTAAAAGTGTAAATGGTTTTATATGGATGATGTCATGTTGAGCTGAATTAAAAAATGAAATGTATTATACACACACCGTATTTCTTTGAATAAAATGCAGAAAAAAAACGCAGTGTGTCAGTGTTTTTATGAAGGTCGAACAAAAAAAGAAAATTGGTAAACCCAAGAAATAATAAAACAATAATAGATTTTGATCAGATTGTGTGAAGTGAAATTATTAAGTTGGAATATGAATTTGTCCCTTCCTTTATCATTTAGAGTCTGCGTAATAGAGAAACATTGGCAGCTCAACGTCACTCTCCTCTATCGGCCCTGACAGAGTCGGCGATGCTAAAGGTCAGGGGCGTCGTTAGGCCTGTTTTAGGGGGGCTGAAGCCCCCCTAAAATGTGCTTCAGCCCCCCAAAATAATTATTGTGATTTTTTTTTTTTTTAATTAAACTATTGTTTTACACATGGACAAGTTATTTATAACTCTAACATGCTACATGTCATTTTAAATTGACTTCAGGGCCATGAACATGTCTTCTGATCTGATATTGACCTCAACCATGAATAAATTGAAATAAATGTGTATATATACAGTAAATATATAAATGATAATGACTTGTGTGTGTGTGTGTGTATGCGTGTGTGTGTACGTGTATGTGTGTGTGTGTGTGTGTGTGTGTGTGTGTGTGTGTGTGTGCATGTGTGTGTGTGCGTGAGTGTGTGTGCGTGTCAGATGGGCGTGGTCAGTGTGATGGGTGGGCCCTCAGATGAGATGATAGTATTATTATTGTATTGTTGTCATAATTAATATATAGATTTGACCAAATGTAAAAAAGTTAAGAAACATTGTTTGTCTATGCTCTGCTGTGTTCATATGAATAGTAGCAAACTAAATGAATCACACTGATTTGTTTCACTCCAACACTGTGTTAATTGATCAATGAATCCTGTATGTATATTCAGAAAGACAGAGGTAGATGTTACTGTACTAGTTATTTTTATTCAAAAAGTTTAACATATTTACAACACATCATTAGATCATTTCAAATATGTACAAAGGGGGACAGGGGAGGGGTTTGTTTTGAGGAGTAGAAAAAGGTTGAGGGCGGGGGCTTCTCCACCTCTTCTCTCTCCTCCAGCTCATCTCGGCCTCCTCCTTTCTGTAGCTCAGTCCCATAGTTGGAGTTTTCTCCTTCTGCAGTTTCGTTTCCTTTCGGCCCTGAAGCAAGCACCTTCTCGTTCTCCTTCTCCATGTTGACCTCCACCTCACTGCTCACTTGTGCAGACTTACTTCCAGAATTTTAGCCTTGGCCTGACAGTCAGTGAGCTCGGCCAAGCAGTCAACATAGGCCCTGACGCGAGCATGCCCTTTCTCTACCTCCTTCGTTATGACAACATCTTTGTCTTTCAGCTGGTTTTCAAGCTGCTCCACCTTCTCCGTCAGGGCCTGGATCTCATTCTCCTTCTCCGTCTCCATCTCCCTCTCGGTCTCAGTCTCAATCTTAATCTCCTTCTCCTTCTCCTTCTCCTTCTCCTTCTCCTTCTCCGTCTCCTTCTCCTTCTCCTCCTCCTTCTCCTTCTCCACCGCCATCTTTATGATATCATCTCTGTCTTTAAGATGGTTTTCCAGCCGCCACACCTCCTCCTTAAGAATCAAAATGTTCCTGTTGGCTCGGAGGATTTCGACATTGTAGATCGTCACAAGTTTCTCCTTCTCCTTGTCCTTCTCCTTGTACTTCTCCTTCTCCTTCTCCTTCTCCTTCTCTTTCTCCTTCTCTTTCTCCTTCTCTTTCTCTTTCTCCTTCTCCTTCTCCTTCTCCTTCTCTTTCTCCTTCTCTTTCTCCTTCTCCTTCTCCTTCTCCTTCTCTTTCTCCTTCTCCTTCTCCTTCTCCTTCTCTTTCTCCTTCTCCTTCTCCTTCTCTTTCTCTTTCTCCTTCTCCTTCGCCTTCTCCTTCTCCTTCTCCTTCTCCACCTCCACCTCCACCTCACTGCTACATCCTGTATCAGGCTGAGGTGGCTCCTGGTGCAGCCTTGCTTCCATCATCTTCATCTTGGCCTGACAGTCAGTTAGCTCAGCAAGGCAGTCAAGATAGGCCCTGAGGCGAGTGCGCCGTTTCTTCACCTCCTTCGCTATGACAACATCTTTCTCTTTCAGCTGGTTTTCCAGCTGCTCCACCTTCTCCGTCAGGGCCTGGATCTCATTCTCCTTCTCGGTCTCGGTCTCAATCTCCTTCCTCTTCTCCTTCTCCTTCTCCTTCTCTTTCTCCTTCTCTTTCTCCTTCTCTTTCTCTTTCTCCTTCTCTTTCTCCTTCTCCTTCTCCTTCTCCTTCTCCTTCTCCACCGCCATCTTTATGAACTCATCTATGTCTTGAAGCTGGTCTTGCAGCTGCCACACCTCATCCTTAAGAGCATTGATCTTCCTGTAGGCTGTGAGGAGTTCGTCATTGAGGATCTTCAGAATATCTGGTTTCTCCATGGTTCACCACAGAGAGTAGATCTATCTTTTGAAGAAGCTGTTGGATGAGTTGATGCACTGTTTTCCGAAGAAGTTTCTGCTCTTGTCTGGAACTTGAAGTCAAAAGGCTTTATGTCTGCAGGTGACAGGATGAAATAGTGTGTAAGATTTAGGTGAATTTGATCTATCAAACATTCAATATAAAACAATTGACACAGATAGAGAGACACACGCAGAGAGAATGAGAGAGAGAGAGAGAGAGAGAGAGAGACAGACTGGCTGGTTTAAGCGAGAGATTGAGAGAATGAGAGAGAGAGAGAGAGAGAGAGAGAGAGAGAGAGAGAGAGAGAGAGAGTGAGAGTGAGAGAGAGAGAGAGAGACTCCCCTCCTGCTACTTGTGTATCTGGTTGCCATGGAAACTCAACTGAAAGCACCGGTTCTCTCCTCACTGGGAAGAGAGGAATCTAAACTCTGAGTGCACCACTCAAACAACTATAATTCACAAACTATAAGTCCTATCTGTGAAATAAAGACACCGGGAGAATTCCAAGACTTTGCCGGACACACAGATATATTTGAAATTTGTGAGAGTAAAAAAATTGGACCGTGTGAGCAAGTTATGCAAGTTGATGCTCCTTCCAGAAAAGTTTTCCTTGAAATAACATTAGACCCAATGGAGAGGGATTGTTTTTTTCCTTAAAGGAGCTACACACCTCATGTAATGTGCTCCTAGCATTAACTTAAGCTTCCGTCAACTTGTCCTTCAACACATTCAAACTACACATTAACCAAAAAATCACCAGTAAATGTTTTTTGAAATAAAACTTCCCTCATCAATCACCATTGCACCAAGCCCCTTTGAGTTGAATTTGAATCTGAATTTGATTTGCAGTGATGGAAGCTGTTTGTTTTTTTTACCTGTTCTTAAATACTAATGTTAAACACCAAGGTTAATCTTCCCAATGTTACAAAACACATCGTTTGGTAGAGTAAGCTGTGAAATGGGAACATTTCCTGCTGCTACAGGTGCTTTGTCCACAATGCCTCGCTCTGCCTGGCCTCGGCGACCTAACGCTACTTAGCATTACGTTAACACATATCACTCATTAAGATAAGCAGCAGAAAACACAAAAGAAGCCAGCAACAATAATTTCACATTTGTCATAAAAGCAATAGAAAACAGCACAAAATCAACATGTAACAGCAGAAGCTTCATATTATACAGTGGTTTAATTTCAAACTTGAATAATCACCCTGAATTGTATTGGTTAGCATGCTGGGTAAATACAGAGAGAGAGAGTGAGACATGACTTACCTCAGTCAAGGTCAGAGTGCAATAGCAACTGTCTTAAACGTTAACAGTATTTAAAGCAATCAACAGCCAATCAGAGGTCTCCTATCAAAATACCAACTTTGATGCTGTTCATCAAAGCATCAAAGGAGGTATTGAGAGAGTGTCCCTGTCAATCAAAATAATCTTCTATTTCAAATCTTAGCATCTGGTTGCTATGGTGATAGAATCACCTACTGATGATGAAGTTTTGCGATCATTTATTTCTGTAAATAAATTTGTTTCATTTTGGTGGACTTTTAATTGCGTCATTCTTGCAGCATCTGATCTTTAATTTTTTAATGGCTCCTGTCTTATCACCTTCTTGTCTTAGTATTAATATATATATATATATTATATATATTAAATATATATATATACAATATATACTTACATATATGTTTATATACATATACATATGCATGTATACATACATACACATACACATTGTGTGATGGTAGAAAATGTATTTTGTTTCATTTCATTCTCTATTGTTCATTTCGTCGCAGTATTTCATCACAAACGAACATGTGAACATTATACAACCCAGGATATTTCCAAACAAAATTCAGACTTAAATAGTTTAAATTTATTTTACCAAGAGGTTCATGTCACACTGTTTGGAGAATATTTAAGAAAAGACGATTTTCTACAACCACAAAGTGTTTTGCAGCAGAAAATACATTCATAGGTGTCTATGGATGAGATTAATACAGATCAGAGCTCAAACAAAACCTAAAGAATCACGAAGACGGATGACCAATTACAATACATATGACCAGGGGTGGACTGGCCATCTGGCATACCGGGCATCGTCCCGGTGGGCCGTTGACCCAATGTGGGCCGGTCTGGTCCGCTATGTTTTTTTTTTTTTTTTTTTTCTCCTCTTCCTCTCTAAATTCCCTCCAATTGGGCCGGCCAATTGGCTACAGAGGGCTGGCAATGTGTTGCCAGCATCGACACATATTATTGGTCTATTGTTTGTCATTGTCAATCAATCATGGGCTGACAGTGCTGTCAATCACAACACAAACCAGGGTGGGGCGGGACGTCATGGCATTGGCGGGGGGAGTCGCGGGACGGGCTGCTGCTGAGACAGAAACTTAAAATGGATAATAAGAGTAAAAAGCGCCCGGGTGGCGCTGAGAAGCATCGGAAAAAAAGCCTAAGTCTCTGGAGGTGGAGGCTGCTAAATGTGCCAAACTGACGGACCTGTTTGGTGCCGGGTTCACCAGCCCAGCAGCAGCAGGTGCGCCGGGAGACGAGCGAGGAGGACTCGACAATGATGAGCGAGTGGAGGCACACATGGTAAGTAAAATTTTTTAGACATGTCCAAAACAAAGTAGAAAACGTTTTTGATTTTGTTTTAATATGCCGAATTGTGATATTATGGGTTATTATTGTTCAGATGATTTAGCTAAGCTAGCTAAGAGCTGCTAACTTCGTTTACTGTTGCCATAGCAACACTGTTGCCATAGCAACAGTAAACTTTCTGAGCTGTAAATAGAGATGCAGAATCAAGCTAATTCTTTTCAGAAGTTTTATTGTGCTTATGTGTTGATCCTTAATGGTGTGATCATGTACACTAAATGATCAATTATTCTCCATTACAGGTTGTTGTGATATATTTGAGGAGTCGTTCTCCCTCTGTTTTATATGTGGACATTTGGGACCACTGTTAGAATTTGGTAAGTTTATCATGTATTTTTTAATGTATAAATTCATACTTCATAATTATAATAATTTTCAAAAGGTTTTAAAAGAAACACACATCCAAAAAGTTCTCAACTCTAGGTTCAGGACAGAGGAAAACATTTTCTTTATTTTTCAGACATTATAATGTATCCATGTCCTTCTCCGGTTGACCACTTGACATGTGAGAGCCTGAGGAGTTGTTCCCCCTCTGTCCATGTTCGAGGACTTGCTCTCTGTCTGCCTCCACTCTCTGCCTTCACTGTACCATGTCTGTTGAGTCTCCTCTAGTCTGGTGAGTTTATCATTTTTTATGTTTTATAAAATCATACTTAATTTGTGATGATTAGAGACATTATAATGTATCCATGTCCTTCTCAGGTCGACCACTTGACATGTGAGAGCCTGAGGAGTTGTTTTCCAGACACAGGTAGAGCTAACAGGGGCGTCACCCTTGGCCTGCCCTTTTGGGCTTGGCTTCAGCTGCAGATCTAAAGGCTGCTTCCAGGGGCATGGGGCCCTCAGCCTTTGTTTTTCTTTGCTTCTGCACCTTACAACATACATCACACCTTATTTTCACACATCCAAACACTGTTTACACCACTGACGCGTAACATATTTTACACATCCCACTACGTAGTTAGAGCTATCTTGATTTGGAGTTAAATAAATTTACTTTTGGCTTGAGAGGTTTGTGTGTGGCCTCCCTTCTTGTTGCCATCTTTGAGCTAGGTGGTAACAGTAGTATGCATGAGAGAAGACACCGCGAGATTTGTGGACTTCTATGTGGTGTCCGTTGATAATGTAGTGGGCTGGTCTGGACAGACAATGCCAGGGCTGAATTTTTGTCCCAGTCCACCCCTGCATATGACTAACTGGATATGAAATGACTTCTACAAGAGGATATGACATTTTGATCATTTTGCGCAATGTTTGTCAGTAGGACTTCCTGATATCTTCCTCAACGATGAATGGACACACATTCTGTTCATCCGCTAACTGCCCTACCTTACACATGGCATGAGAGTATGATTATATAGGTCAGATTTCAAAAACATCTCAGAGTTCATTTTTACTGTTTTAGATTCTTAGTACTGGAGATCCTTAACATCTTTCTGTCTAAAGTCGATTTTAGGTCTATTTAAGATGACGTGCACTGTTTGTAGTGATCTATTAATGCCAAGTGCAACAAATTGGCAGCTAACATGGTCTATAAATGAGGCCTAACTGGTTTGACCGCTATAGAGGCTTTTGGAATATATGAACTTAAATGAACGGCATTTCAACGACAATAAAGAACCAATGTCTGCTGCAGATGTTCTTTAGAAATTTGTATTATTGTACAAAGATAACAAGAACTGTAGGAGTAACCTTTTGTACTTCATTTCTTTGTCAACATAACACACCATTCATTATGTAAGAGAAGTTTTTTATGAGATCAAATTCTGACCTGATGTTTTGACAGATTCTTCTTCAGCGTGTCTTACAGTGCAGGGCTGTAATATTAATGTTGCTCTCTGTCCTGCACCTCACGTCACCTCTCTGTTCCTCTGGTAACTCAGACCAAATGCTTTCCTGAAAATCCATGTCATATTTATACTGTATTTTGGCAAACTGTGTGCACACAGCAGCACTGGATGATCTTGAGTCTTTACTTTGTTGCTCACACTGTGAGTTATATCAGTCATTATAAGAGTGAAGTCCTCGCAAAGAGATGTAATCCCTGACAGTGTCAATATTTTCAACATTATTAGAAATAGCTCCGTTTGTTTAAACCCCTGCTTATCAAACAAAGTGGAAAAAACTATTCTTCTCAGGTTCCTTTTCATCCTCTAATGCAATAAAGAGAAGAACTGAAAATAAAATCGACTGCATTAAATTACTACCAAAGATGCCGGCTTCTAAAGGCATGCACATGTATTTATTTTACAGTCATGTGCTTCTTTTAAATGATAAGCAGTGTAGTATATGAGGAATAATGCAGTGTGGCATGCATCTTAATTATCTTGACAGACACATAATGGTTTCGGGCCTTTCTAAAAAAAATGTAGCATTTAAATCCAGAGCCTAAATTAGCGAAGTAAATTTTGAAATTTAAAAAATCTATTTGACTCAATCAGCTGAATGGAAATACATTATCAGGTGCATATAGAATATATATGTAGAGTATTTCTTTCTTTCTCTCTCTTTCTACATTTCTTGTCTGTTTGTAGTACTTTTGTGTGTTTCTCTGTAGCCATTTTGTGCCACTTCAGACTTGTGTTGTGTCTCTTAGTCTTTTTTTTGTCTGTTTGCAGTGGATTTGTGTCAAATTGTATTTGTTTGGTTAATCTTTATAGTTATTTCTAGTTTCTTGGTAGTTGTTTGTTCTGCCTTAAAAGATATAAAACAAGCACGACGATTTCCATGACTTTTATAACTTCAGACGACAAGAAATAGCAAATAACGATTCTAAGGGAGCAAACAACATGGAACCTCGAACAAACACAGGAGAAATGATACATGTAAAATGATTTAGAGCAGTCAATTATATTAATGATAAGATAATAAGATATAACAAATGAGATTCTTAGTTTCAATATGTACTCAAAGGAGAGAAGTTTAAATGTGCAAGAGTATTGACATTGACAAATGTGACAACTGAAACAATAACAT
Organism: Pleuronectes platessa; assembly: GCF_947347685.1. NCBI lineage: Eukaryota > Metazoa > Chordata > Actinopteri > Pleuronectiformes > Pleuronectidae > Pleuronectes > Pleuronectes platessa. Next base: position 9,919,395 of record NC_070646.1, on the reverse strand, counting down.
TTGTATTGGAAGCTATCAAATCTGCACCATCAGCAAATGTAGTCATCCTTATAAATCCTAAACATCTCATTTAATTCAATTCAAAAATATATCAGGTAGCACTATTTTGACATGTGACCATGAAATACTACAAATTGCAGCACTGACTGAGCTTTCTCATAGGTTTGACCCAATAGTTAAGTCTCTGGGCTTCAGAAGAGAGTTTCCCTTTAAGTGCCACAATAAGAATCCTTTTCCAACAGGTTGGACATCTCCATCCAGGACAGGTCCCACTGCACCTCCGTCACATCCAACTTGGTGGCAGGAAGCACCCCTGCTGGAACTTCCTGTTTGGAAACAGGCCAGCAGCTCCAAGTGCAGAACTTCTGGTACCTTCAAGAAAATACAACAGGCAGTGAATCATTTACTTCACCACCTGTTGGGCTTGTCGTTCATGCAGTAGAAAGTAGGAAGTCAAGACGGATGAAGATTTTATAAATACTAACCTGTAGTGACAAACGAGCCAAACAGTCAAAGGAATGACGATCAGAAGTAGAACCCCACATGAAGCAATGATCCATTTCCAGGAACCTGATCAAGATGACATAATACTTGTTTAAATAAATAAAACTGTTATAATAACAACAACAATTGGATTTCCAATCAACTTGGCAGACAGATGTAGTAAGTGTCAGGAAAGGGCCCACTGTATTTTGGTATTAAGCTGATCCAGTCATTTTTTAACTCTTTCTTTAACATTGTGCTTTTAAAACGTTTTCCTAGGGAATAATTCTTGGACCTTAATGAAAAAAATCTGCCGTATGTAGAGGACTGATATCTATGAGTGTGTGAAATTTGGTGCAGCTTGATTGTATTTAAGGGGACTGCTGGGCCTTGTTGAATATGCGCTCTACTGAGTCCCATTGTAGTTTCTTTCATCTCATTAGATCCTGAGGGATCTTCCTGATGAAATTAGACCTTGATGAAAAGACAGAGCAGGAGGAGAACCAGACAACCAAAAGGCTTCACTCAATAATGGAAAATGTGTTGATTAATATTGAGTATTTCCTCCAAAACAAGTAGATGTCTATGAATAAGAAAAATACCAGTGGAGGCTGGAGTCACCTCTGATGTGAAGTTTCCTAAAAGAAACAACAGTTGATATGTGACACTGATCCACTTCTATAGAACACACAGCAGAGTGATGATGTTCAGCTGACCTCTGTCCGGTCTCACTGATAACCAGCTCTCTGGACTCTGCAGCTGTCTGTCGTGGGACGCACACCTGTAGAAGCCTTCATCTTCCCGTGTCACATTCTTAAGAGTCATCTTTATGACTCGGTCTGAACCGGACGAACTGTTAGAGTCAATCAATGCTCCGTTTTTAAAGAAGCTGGTTTGTTTGTGTTTGCCGCTCTGATGCTGATAACACAAGGTGACATCGTCATCCGTAAACACAGGGGAGGCTTGGGTCTTCAGAATTATGTCGCCATCTGTGGAAGAAAAATAGAAGGCAAGATTGAACTCCTACTTCTTTTAGCCCCTAAGGATGCTGAATTTTTGCGGGCGCAAACATTCAGCATCCTTAGGGGCTAAGCCCCTCAACCCTAGAAACGCCCCTGCTAAAGGTGAACTAGCTCCTCGAGCTAAGTCACCGTCAGTGGACTTACCTGTGTCTCTGCTGCCGAATCCTGAACCCCTGTAAAGGTCAGGGACCCCGGGGCCCGAGTACCTGTCTGCCCCCAGGAGGGGCACCTAGCGCTGGGTGGTACGTCCCCTGGTCCCGTCACCACTCTCTCACACGGTCGAGATGCAGCTGCAAAGGTCACAGCTGCCAGGACCAGAAGAGCTTCCACAGGACAATGAGCCTGGAGACGTCCAAGCACCTCTTAATTAATTTGTTTGATTTCGATTTAATACTTGAGAAATATCCGAATTATAACAAATAATCATAAAAATAAGCCTCTGTTCTAACACTAATTTAAAAATAAATATTTAGAATTAAAAAGGTGTTTTACATATTATACACAAACACACATCCTTGTCTTACTGCATCAATGGGCACACAGTTGATTTATATAACCTAGTCCCTCTAAACCGTAACTTTAACCCTCAAGTGAAGCACAGCAGTTTGGTCCCCTAAGCTGACGGACCCCACAAGTACCGTGGCTCCCGGTTTTCAATCTTAATACAAACAAGTTCACTCAAACCCACACACACACAGTTTAACGCATCCTATACATAAATCAACTATGTGCACCATCGCAAATACTTACCGATGTAATATTTAGTAAAAATGTCTGTTTTTATGTTTATTTCCTTGATTTTGTCAAAAGGATAAATCTTATAGATCCTGCTGTGCTTTATAAGAGCAAGATTTAATTCTTACGTTTTATATTATGAGTTCAGCGTCAGCCATAAATTTATGATCAATGTCTCATTAGAATCTTAAAGTTGCTAATGAGTTTATGAGCAAAGCACCAGGCAGGACAGCAGCATGACTTTGCGCTGTAGCGGAGGTGAAGCCAGGCCCTGCTGATAGCGCCCTCCTGTGGACAAAATATTTGAAACCAGTAATTTACTGTCAGAAGCTTTGATATGCGTCTAAAACAAAAACCTCAAACAAAGACAGAAAGATAAATGAAATGGAGATACTCAAGACAAGTAAAAGTATCTCAGATTTGTATTGAGGCAGTGAATGTACCGAGTCATTCATGAGGCAAAAAGGGGTTTTGTCAGGTCAATGTGGCTGACATTTAACCACCAAAGTGTGATCAGGATATCTTCAATTATTTGGATTAGAGTTCAAATTTATTACATAAATGTATGTCACAATCAAAACGATACATAAAACGACAGAGCGATTGGGAGGTCATCCTCGAGTCCATGTGAGCATTTGTTTGAAAAAAAAGCAACTGCAGAATTTCCAAACACTTCATTTATTTGACGTTATACATTCAAATGAAAATAAAAAATATTCATATATATATATTTCATATAGAGCTAGTGAGCAAGGTACAAGTTTAAAACAAAACACAGAAGTCGTCTCTGTGTGGCATATATATATATACAAGGCGTGGTTTGAATACTATACAGTGTGTATCCATAGCTGCACAGGTTTTATGGATGTTTATATTCTTCACTCAGTTGAGGCACGACTAGATTTCAGTGGGAGGTCAGGGACTGGGCCAAGTGCTTCAAGACTGCCGCTTACAGTAAAAACATTTCAATCTCAACACCACCTAAGCAGTAGGACTTGCAAAGCCAAGCTTAATAAGTGTCAAAGAGCTCCACACTAAAGCATGAAAGTAGGAAAATGAGGCAACGTGATCATTCTGCAGTTCTGTACAGTCATGCAAAGTCCCAACTGGTTATTATATGAGATGATACCCTCTCACATCATGAGTCGAAACTGAGCAAACACAAATTCAGGTTTAGAGAAACTTTAAAAATAAAAAATGAAATCCAGTATCACTAACAAGTCACGGCTGTTCACCACAGAAGTCAGGATGTTTGGTTGCACTGCAATAATCGACTCAATGCCACTACACCGATTTGAGACGGAGAAAAAAAAAAAAAGCTTCCACAAGTAGTCAAGTGATAAGTGCAATCCCACCCGCCCCCATCTCCCCCTTCACACACAGACACTCCCTCTTTTTGTTTCCTATAAAACTCTCATACACAAGCAAGTTAAGCATCACATTTTTTCTCCACTACCAGTCAAACCATAGTTATAATACAGCAGATGCCCCAAACGATCAACAGCAAACCATACTCTGACATATATCCAGTAGTTATGTACAACACAACTGGTGCAACCTTAAACACATTTCAAATCATTAGATATAGAAAATGTAACAATAATAAAATACAGCAGATACTCCATTCATATTGGGAAATATATATTATTACTTATACTGTGTACTGCTGGCTGTTTTGGCATTTTGGAGGATCAATAAAAATGTTGTCGTGAATCCCTCTCACAGCTTATTTGACACGTCTCCAGTTTGGACAGATTATACATCTATATATTCTTTAAAGAGATCTAACACAGGATTTATTCAAAAAAACTGTTTTATATTAATTACAAAAAAATCAATCAAACTAATGACAACTTATCAAAGGCATGGAAGCAGCAGGTCCATGTTCAGAATTGACCTTAGTGAAGAATTGTCTCTATTTCCTAGGAGAGTCTTCAGGTGATGCTGCTCTTTCGGACCAGAAACCAAGACAAGGAAAGAGAAACTTCAGATTCTTGATGTTCAAATCTTTTTGGAATCTTTTGCCTCAAAAAGCTTCATGCGCTCCTGCACAGTAAGTCCCTCTTTCAGGCTCTGTGGAGGATATGGAGAGGAAAGTGAATCATCTTTAACAGATGGTGAGGGCAGATGTGGGCAAAAGAAAGGTATTCAAAAAACACAAAAACACTCAGACAACACCACACACATGTTTTAAGAACCTGTTGAACCCACAGATTTCTCTGCTCTGGATGACAAACTGTACTTTAGGTCAAACAGTAAGACGCACAGGAAAAGGTGGTTAGGAAGGAATACGGTCATGCCACACAAGAGCAAGAGATTCAAACACAGATTCAAAGACTCACAAACAAAAGGATTCATCAGGAGGATGAAATAATCCTCTGACACCAACCAAACCTATTTACCTGATCTCATAATATTTCCTTCAGTGATAAAGAAGAAGATCATTCCTTTTTATAAGCTGTCTATGATCTAACCCGGCAATAGCTGCTTCCTTCCTTTCCAGTTTACATGCTAATCTAACTGGTTATACATTGATATTTACAAAAGAGGTTTTGATTTTCTCATCCAATTCGTGGTGAAAATCGCTAAAAGTTTGCTTTGGTGGTGCAGGCTGGGACAAAGTTGGGGGAGGATATGGGAGATCATGCGAGGGGGGGGGGGGGGTTAGGGCATGCTTTGCTCTACATCATGCTATACCTACAGCACGTCTTGGGGTGGGGACTGGGGGGGAATCAACCCGCAATGGGAGTGTCAGCTATCCATTGAGACCTGTTCAGTGACAGACTGATGGACAGAACAGACAGATGACAGACTAATGGGACTTTTCACCGACAGCGTCCTGATCAACAATTTTGGAATACACTTCTACAACAATGTGTGACAAGTCTGCACAACACAACCTGAATACACAATGTCACACACACAGCAAACTGACATGGTAACTTTAGAGTGTGTGTGTGTGTTTGAATTTGAAATAATATGCCATTAACCAGAAAAAGAACAACTCACCTTTGACCTTATGCCTCTCAGCTGCCTGGAGGCTGCTGATTTTTCTTTTTTTATGATATCTGGATTACTCTTTGATTTCATGATATCTAAAAAGAGAAAACAAATTAATGTTACTATCATCATTTACCTCATGAATTATTCTATGAAGTGTAATTTTCAGCTACACAGGTCGTTATCTGTGTCAGAAGTTTCATGACATGGCTCATAAATGGTCTAATTTCTAAATAAAAATAATAAACTTTGGTATGAGAAATTTCAGTTCAACCAGTGCTTTAATAATAAAAAAATTGTTTACTCTCTGTACCGTATCCAGATGTGACTGTTCCATCGACCGTCTTCTCGCCTAAAGCTTCCGTGGCGATGAGCAGTTTCTCCTTCAGTTTGCTGATGTCACAGTCGGCCTTTGCTTTCACTATGCTGAGCTCTGTATAGATGCCCTTATATTTGTCTGTGGCATATTTCTTGTCCTGGAGGAATGAAGGTTAATGATTTTTTTTTTTATTCGGTTAAAAGACAAACGGGTGGAGGTAACATGGCTTCATTAAATACATTTGTTTTTCTTACCCTTAAAGCAGACTGCAGTTCATCTTTCAAAGAGTGGATTTCCTGTTTAAGATACTGGATCTCGGACTCCTTAATACGTAGCAACACCTATAAGATGCAAAAAGAAACCCAATTAGATTAAAGAGATTAAAGAGCAAGTCAATAGAATTTTTGTGTGTGTATGTGTGTGTGTGTGTGTGTGTGTGTGTGTGTGTGTGTGTGTGTGTGTGTGTGTGTGTGTGTGTGTGTGTGTGTGTGTGTGTGTGTGTGCACAAACCTCTAGTTCATACACATCTTTGCCTTGGGTAAGTGGTGACAGCGCCATTTCACCGCTGTAACAGGAGCGCATCCGGATGATCTCCGCACTCATTCGATTATTCAATTCCTGCCAAACAGACACACATTACTCTGCATCTCTATGGACAGTGATGGTTTTCTTATGTGTATTTACATGCATTGTTTTCATACCTGGTTGTGAGCATTTAGCTCCTGGTTCTCTCTCTGACACTGCCTGAGGGCCTGCCTCTCGGCCTCCAGCGCCTGGTTCAGGTGAGCGTTCTCCAGACACTTCTGAGAGTACTGCTCGGACAGCACCTCCAGCTCTCTCTGGATGGACTGCAGCTCCTCCCTGGACAATCACAGCATCAGAAGATCAGCTGGAGTCTGATATTTACATGTGTTTATAGTTTTCCTTAAGATAAAAGAGGATGGATCATTTCGTAAATTAAAAATAACATACTCATATTGTAAGCGAAGCTCATCGATGTCAGAGTTCAGTCCACTCACTGGGGAGCGCTGGTTCTTCTCCAGCTCCTCCTTGTGTGCATTTTTCATAGCTTCAATAGCTGCAGTGAAGATCGATCAACCACATTCAGTTAGAGTATGACAGCGTTGTTTCAACCTCAGCGATTATGGGTGGTATCAGAATTAATATCTTTACCAGCGATTGTCGCAGCAGTTTCCTCAGCTAAGAGTCTCTCTCGCTCTTCCATGAGTTTGCAGATCTCCCTCTGATGCTGCCTCTGGATGTCTTCTATCACCTTGTGGTGGGTATCTTCCATTGCAGCAAACCCACGTTCACACGTGGCCTAAAATTCCAAAGGGTCCGGATTCTTTCATCACATAATTCATTGTGCACACAATACAACACCTGCATTCTATTTTGTGACTATAGATTCAGTGCATCATCGATTACTGTTCTAGCTCACTACATGGTGTGTCATGCAAAATCAGTGACAGGAGTCATGCAAGCCTTTTTAGGATTTTCAAACACAGTTATGTTAAAGGTAGCGAGTTAAAGCAGTTCAATTCTAATCCAGCGAGGCTGCACTTTTGTCGGTTATAGAGAAGACTTCCCTCTAGTTTTGAATATGGGAAATAGTGTGTCAGTAATGCACGAATGAAGAGGCTCTTTAGGGATTAATGAGACATTTTGGATATGTAATTGTCTGAGTGTGCTTAAGTCATGACAACTTGTAATTGATTCCTTTGGCTTGATAATGTAAAACTTCTAAGGATGTCCCATATTAATTCATTGGTGTAACCAGATCCACATTTTCGGCCACTTCTCAACTTAAAGTATTCAAAGACTATCAAGACATTATACCATATATTATAATATATCATGTGATGTATTCAAACTGTGACACAGGCTTTATGTTCCAAATATAGTTTTAATATAATATAAATATAATATAAATAGAGCTTTATATTTAGAGCCCAAGCAACATATGGATGTTTTTCAAATACCGATATAATGGCCAATATATATATATATATTAAAAGTTAAGTTGTTTATATCAAACCCTCATTTTAAAAGAAATTATTTAGAAAGTAATTATAATTGAGGATTGGTATTTTACAGTTTAACCACTACCTTTATTTTAAACAACTACATATAAGAGGAAATAAAATACAACTAAATTCGTAGAATTTGAATTAATGCAATATATGAAATATTTTTTGTAAAATACAAACGAATACACATGCTCTTTACATTCTTCAGTGAAATAAAAGTTTTTATGGTTCATGGTTAAATATACCTATATATCTCGGTCTAGAACAAAAAGGTGAACTGAAAAGAAATTTCCTAAAACCAGACAGCTAACGTGGCTAAAAAGCTAAATATATATATTGCGGAAGATAACAAAAAAAGCAAGAAGGACATCCCTAAGAGCTCTGATTACAACTATTATAGAGTTTGCACACTTATGAATGTAGGTTTTGCGGTTATTCTGAAATCACACCATTTCCCAATTCCAAATTATTATCGAATATTAGTTCATTGACGAACAAAAGCAACAGGTTAATTAAAAATAATCCTCTATTTATCTACTAGTCTATCACTGACACAAACAGATAAAACTAACAAAATATTGAAAGAGCAAAAACCTTAAGACTTTCAAAGTCTCTCTGGTATTTCTCTCTCAGGCTGGCCACATCTCCTTCGAGGTGCTTGTTCTCCAGTTCGTCCCTCATGGTGTTCATCTGAGTCTCCAGCTCCTGGATCCGGTCCTTGAGAACCACCATTGAGTCCACCTCGGACATATTTTGAGCATCTTCCCCCTTCCCCTGCTCCTCCTCTTCCATTGGCATTATGGCCTCATCACACGGTAGCGACTGTGAAACCTCAGGACCCTTTTTGACCTTCAGGTGCTCTTTGAGACACTGAATGTTTTCCACATACTGGGAATGTAACTTTTCAATCTCCTCTGTGTGGATGTGCTGGAGCTCACAGATCCTCTGTTCAAACTGCTCCTCCAGTTTCTTCACATGACCCTGTTGCTGCTCCTTCATGGTATCCATGTCCACCAGGAGAACCTCTAACTTCTGTTGGCTGTCGGCCATTGTCTCAATGAGGGCCAGCTCTGTTGAAGCACAGCCTTGCTCTGCTCGCTGTAGCTCTTTCTTGTGCATCTGATTCAGGTTTTCAGTGTCCTTCCGGTAGTGTTCCTCCAGGAGGGCCAGTTGCTCCTGCTGCTGGGAGAGCTGATTCACACGTTGGCTGATCTCACTCCTCAGGGTTTGGTTCTCCATTTCAATAGTGGCCACTGTCTGCGTGAAACTCAGGCGCTCCTCCTGTAAGGATGCTTCAAACTTTTCTTGGATTGCACTGACATTGTGGGCATGCTGCTGGACAAGAGCATCCATGTTCTGACCTGTCTGTTTGCACCAACCCAAGTCCTGTTCATGCATTGCCCGTAACCTACATGCCACATAAGCCACCTGAGCCTGAACTAGGGCTTCACGCATACACACAGAGGTACTAGAGAAATTCTCTGAGGTTTGCTGACCAAAAAGAGCCCGAATCATTTTAGCCAGCCCTGGATGGGTTTCACCACCTTCCATCTCTTGAGCGTACTTATGGAGGATTGCTGCTTGTCGCTGAAGCTCATTGGCCAGATTGTCATGTGCATTTTGCAGCGTATCAATAGAGTCAACACCACAAGAGGGCATTTCTTCAGCCAAGTGTCGGTCTACAATTTCCTCAGCCAGGTCTCTCGCTGCTTCCATTTCAATCTGCTCCATGTAAGGAGCAAGTTCAGGGGGTTGAACGTCAGCTAACCTTTGTTTATTAAAGCCAAAGTTATTTTTGACTTCCTTTATTACACTTTTCAAATCAGGCCTTTTGGAAGCTTCAATAATCGCTTTCAGAGCCATTTCCCTTTGATTTAGGTTCGAGTGAGCTTCAGTCAACTCCCTTTTCAGTATTTTGAATTTCTCTTCATAGCAAAGCTTAAGGTTTTGAATAGAGTAAACTAGTTCTGCTTTAATGAAGGTGTTAAAGATTGTGGCATCATTTACATCAGCTGACGCACTGCCCTCTTTGCATTTTGCAACATCTGCCTCAGTTTTCTCCAACTCCTGCCAGAATGCACTCTCTAACATCAGCTTCCTGGTCAAGACATCAGCATAAACTATAGCCAAGCAATCTCTATCACTCTTTTTAATGTTGTCGATGTCTTCCCATATCTCTGCAAGAGCATGTAGAATGTCAGACTTTGACGTTTGTATCAATAAAGCCATTTTATTCAAAATTACTGCCTCAAAAGACAAGGTTTTGGCAAAGAGCTGAAGAGCTTCTCTATCTCGAGTCTCTGGGGTTTGATTCTGATGGACAGCTGGTGTTTGTTCTTCCAACGTCTTTTGTCCTTGTTGGATGTACAGTGATGCATTGAACAAATCGCTCTCTATCTCGGACAATGAATGCAGCTGCGAACCAGTGGAAGTATGAGAACCAGTGAGAATAACACTGACTTTCTCTCGACTCTTTTCAACACACATCAGAGCCTTGGCATAATGCTTATTGGCAAGACAACTACTCTGCATCCCAGAACTCAACTCTTTCTCTGGGTGATGGTCTGTTTCTGTCATCTGTACATCAATTTTGGACATGTCGTCTTCTTGGGTGGATTGCTGCTCTTCTAGATTTTGCGTGAGGTTCCTTAGCTTGTCCTCAGTGGCAAGCAGTTTAGTTTCGAGGGCATGTATGATGGAGATAAACTTCTCTGGGTCACTGGTATGCGGCATATCAGAGGAGATATTTCCTCCAGTTAAACCAATGTCTTGATTTACATCTTGGTCATCTTTTTGTCCTGTCTCCACATGACCACTACTTGCTTGGCCCGTGACCAGGCCCTCTAAGCTAATGTATTTTTGGCACTGAATACTGGAAAAACGTATCCTTGATCTCTTAGCTAGAGACTCCTGGTCATCTGGGGCGTTCTCTGACTTGGATGTATTATTAAATGAAAGAGAAAGTTCTGTGTTTGGTGATATGGAGGCTGATGTTTTAACCCTTCCCTTTTTCCTCAGCTCTGGGGTCTTATGTCTTTCCATTTGTAGGTCAGCGTAGCCCAACTGCAGGGCATTGAGATGCTGTTCGAGCTCCGCGATACGGTCCTCTGCGACCACAAGCTTGGCTTGCAGATCCTTTTCAGCACTACAGGGCTCAACCTTTTCTAAGAGGCTCCGATTCATATGACAGAGAAGCTCCTCCTTTGCTTGCAACTTCTGTTCTGTTTCCTCCAAGCTGCTGCCAAGAACTGTCATTTTAATAAGTGCCTCTTTTAGGTCCTCTTCCTTGCGTTCCACTAGCCGTTCATACATCTCCTTAGTCTGCCGGATCTCTTCCTCTTTTTCCCTAAGGAACTGACTCATTTTCTGAAACTCCTGAGTAGCCCTATCATATGACTGCTCCAGCGTGTAGTACTCAGCTTCTTCAGTTTCCAGACATTTGCGAAGCTTATTCACCTCACGGTCAGCTTCTGCAATCTGGTTGATAAGCTCCTGACAACGGCAAGTTAGGTGGCTCTTCTCTTCTTCCAGCCTCCGAACGCTCTCCCTCAGTGACTCAACCATGTCAAGCTTATGAGTCAGTTCCTCTTGTACCTTCAACATTTCCTCACTGCATTCTTTGCCTCCGGAGGAGCGCCTCCCTCTCAACAGAGCCTCTACCTGCTGTTCTGCCTCAAGCAGATTGTCCTCCATCTCTTTTTGGGTGATTTCAGCCTGAGTTAATTTTCTGCACAGATTCTGTCTTTCCCTCTCATGACTCTCTTGCATGCTATGCTGCTCCTTCCTCAGACGCTCCTCCTTCAAAGCTTGGCCCTCCTCAGTAGCAATGAGTCGAGCAGTCACCTCTTGCAACCTCTCCTGCAACCTTTGTACCTCTCTAATGTGGTCTCGTTGCAGGGCCTGCTGGTGCTCGAGGTGCCTGAGGGCCTGGTTCCTCTCTAGGAGGCAGGCCTCTACTTCACGGAGTTTGTCCTCACTGTCCTTTAGCTGGGCACGTAGGGTGGCCTCACTTTTTCCATTTTCTACTTCTTGTTCCTTTGAACGCTCCTGCTCCAACTTGAGCTCATTGCGCATTCGGGCCACAGCCTCTTCACTGGCCAAGATTTCAGCCATTGCACAAGCTAGTTTACCCTGCAGAGCCTGAATGTCAGCCTCGTGGCGGTCTACAGCGTCCTGGGCATCGGTGTAGCTTCTCTTTAATGTCCGAATCTGCTGCTGAGCAAGGTCCTGCTTGCGCCTTTGGGCCTCCAATTCGCTCTGCAAATCTTGATTAAGCTTGTGCAAGCGTTGCCATGGCACTCTGTGCGGTGAAGAGGAAGGGGGTGTTGCACTCTTGAAAAAGATTGATGAGACATTTCATTAATGACATCACCATATTTCCCCTACCAAATACGGAGAGCCACATCTCGGGGGTTACCAGGAAAACAAGTTTTGTTTTTCTCCTTTCTTAATAAGCACCTCTTTTGTTCAGGGCCTGTCTCCACGCTTCCACTGTGCTTTTTCAGAGGTGACTTGCAAAAACATAGGTGTACATGAACACACCTTCCCAAAGAAATAAACAAACAAACAAACCAAAACCTTCAATGGGTGAATAACACAGAATAACTATTATGTGAACAAAAAAAAAGGAAATTAGTAAATGTATGCAGTTATGAAACACAAAACAGCATGCAGATGTCAAGCTTGGAAAGGACACATACAAAGCACAGATGAACTGAGAGAAAAAGCACAGCGCAAGGCCTATTGATTACTTTTCTTACCTTAACATATCAGATCAAATCAATTGTTTTCCCAGGAGATGTGAAACTCCGTAAAAACAGTTAGCGAAAACTCATGCCAAGAAAAACCACAACCATGCGTTAACAGTTTCAGTTTCAGAAAGCACCCACACCTGTTAGTTGAATGCTATAAGTAACAGTAAATACACACCAATCTGTCATGAGCCAAAACAAATATACAATCTATCGAGTACTGTGGCACAGTTGATAACATTACTGCACCACACGTTTCACCAGCAAATACAGTATAAGACCTTACAAACCTTGCAGTAACATTTTGTACATTGTTAAGATTTCTTTGTCGATACTTGTGTTGCTATGCTGTTTGTATATGGTTACGTTTTTAAAACCTACTTATCCTGTGTGATGGATGGTGAGTGTAGTACCTGCAGCACATAGCCCTCTCTGGCACTGTGTTCTCTCCCTAGCGCATCATCCAGCTGTTCTTTTAAAAGGTTGTTCTGCTTCTGCAGTTGGTCCAGCTCCTTCTGCTTCTGTCCCAACTGAACAAAGACAGACAGATAATATAAGAATAAACAGCACAACATGGTCTGATGAAACAATGTACTTGACCACAGGCAGTGCACAAACCTCTTTGTCTAGCAGTGCAGTGAGCTCATCGGCAGGAAACCTTTCAGAGTCAGCTGAGCTTGCTGCAGCCGTGGCGATGGGCACTTGCTTCTCTTCTCTCAAAGGTGTGGTCTCCACCTGATGCCATCGTTGCTCAATCTCTTTATGTACACCTGAGGTTCTGGTGTCCTTCTTATCCTCACTAGAAGGATGCATGGCTGTAGGGTGGTCCACTTCCATTGTCCCTTGCACTTGGCTTTCAGGTGTTGATGGCTGGACTGTTGGCGTTGTATTTACTGTGGAAGTCATGGTAACAGTAACAGTATTTGGCATGTGGGTTGGACTAGTAGTGCTGTGTGGAGGGGCGCCCCTCCTGAGGTTCCCCTTCTCTGCTTCTTCTGTCATAGAGGGTGGATGAGCCCCTGATACCGAGGAGGTAGAGACCGGAGAGGACGCTAAAGAGGAAGCTGAAGAGGAGGGAGAGCAATAGGAGGAGGTTGTGGAGAACGATGAGCTGAGATCGACGGTGTCAGCTCGCTCCTTCACAGGCTTTTCTGTCTGCTCCATCTTGAACTCAGACCAGTCGTAAGTCTTGGAGCGGCCCTCTGGTCTGCGTTCACGAACTCGGCTTTTACGCAGCTCAGAGGGAGGGACAGAGACGTGGTTGCCAGCTGGCTGTCTGTGGACATCAGACCTGTGGGCCTCACGAACGGGGCTTGGCTCACGGGTGGCCTGCGGACAGGGCTCCAACATCACTTGGGCTTTTATCTTCTCATCAGGGAGAGATCTGAATGAACAAAAATGAAGCACATAAAAAAGATATATAGGCAGGCTTCAACATAAGCTGACAATTAGTTTTGCACCAACTCAAGCGATAATACTATTACACAAACCTTTGCTGGACAAGACAAGAATGCAGATAATTCCAGCAGTGCAGTATCAATTGCCAGTGCATTTCACAGGGTTTCTGCAGGTTTCACCAAGACTTATAAAGACACCATTTATACCACATGGAATTAAATCTAATACAATTTTAACAATCATGCCCGGCAAGTTAAGAAAGTATGCTGGCATTATTTTTAACCATATTAGATTTGTACTTCCATGCTGCATATGCAATACTCAAATGCTTATTATGATATGATGAGCCTTTTAGCGACTATAAGTAGCAGTAGTGACATTCTTTGCTATAGGTTTGATGATGCTGACTGAAACTCCACAGAAAGAATTGAGCAGCCTTTACGAACTCTACTGCCTACACAGCAAGCGAGGGAAAATATTTTTGCTAATTAAAATGATACCTTCTAAAGCTTTTTTTTATTATTTATCTTTTAACATCTTTTTCAACACCTGCAGAGACCCTGATTGACAAACAGAAAAACAATCATTGAATGCATCAAAGTCAAAGCATTTGCATCGGAACATTTATAAGGCACACGTTGCACTGGGCTGAAAGCAGCTTTGGTGTTCACTCATGATCCGTGGTAAGCCTGATGGCAGACACCAGCCTTAAGCTACTACGTTATTACCATTTATGTAACGGCTAAATGTGAAGAATGTGTTTGCAGTAAAGAGCGTGATGATTGGCACTTTCGATGTAGAGGGGCCGAGCATTTTTTTTTTTAAAGTGACCTGACGAAAGGATCTATTTTTACCTTGTTGCGTGGAGGTGTCGGGAAGAGGAAAATGAGAAGGGACAGGAGCTCAAGAATGAGCAAGAGATGTCTGCGAGGTGTCTGTGCAGAAATACCAAAAATATCACGCATTCTCCCCTGGGAGAGAGCTGCCTCGGAGACACTGGCAGAATAAAACTCATGACTATATTATATGTGACGAGCATTCTGAAAGGCAATACTCCTCTTAAAAACACTGAAATAAATGATTGGGTAGTTAAAAGTATCCTTAGGTGAACTTTCGATCTGGAGCAATTCCAGAAGAACTAAATGATTATATCCCAGGTCCTCTCTCCATCTACTCAAGCTCTTTTCTTTCTCCGTTTCAGTTATGATTCATCTGTTGTATCGTGACCATTTCTAAAAGTTCCTTCGTGAACAGTCACACAATGGCAATGATCAAAATCAGTCTCTGCTGCTGATCGAGGCAGGGCCGGTGGATTATTCTCGTATTTTGATGTGATTGCAGCTTGTGTCACTACGGTGGCACAACTGACACGGAGACATTACTCAACATCACATGACATAGAGTACGACGACAAACACGTTGGGGCGGACATTGCTCAGCAGTTACATCACTGTGTGAGGAGGGGGGAGATATTCAACACATAAGCACTCCAACCTGGGCTTCAGAACGGATAGTTTCAGAGAGATGTTTTTCCTGGCAGCAGGTTGAACATACCCAGTGAGGGAGGAAGAGAAAGAAGGGAAGAGAGGGTGAGGAGGACAGATGGATTCAAATAAAATAAGTGAGAAAAGGAGCTGTTGTTATCTGCCAGAGGTTGAAGCGTTAATCCTCTTTGGGGCTTACCGGGTGACGTCAGGGGCAATGGTGGGTCGCACATTCTTCATAATGGCCTGAATCCAGTTGCGGCGGATTCCAGAGGTCATGGCTGACAGGGTGCACGCTCCCTCTGTGCACTGAAGGCAGACAGGGTTGGCATTAGTGGGACTGACAGGGATGGCGACAACATGTCGATTAAAATACCTTTTGGTTACACGTCAAAGAAATTGTCAGCATGTCTTTGTTCGAGCTTTAGATAAAAGGTATGAAGGTATGCAGCCATAGACAATGCAAGCTCCTCTTTCACTTGCTGAAAACAAAGGTGGGTAGAAAAACACACTTTACATTGACTGATGTACTTAAGTGACCTCTTAATAATAACCACATGTGAGAGAAGTGTTAATGAAGTACATGTTGAACTGAGTCGAGAGTAAAACTTTCCTCTATGTTACTATCCAAATTCTCATACCCCAGTCTGAATGCTGTTTAATGAGCAGAATGATAAATGTTGAAAAATGAAAACTAAATGAGGTAAACATTCTTGGCTTCACTTCTCCTTTGATTTACTCTGTTGTGCTTTTAAACTAAATTGAGTTATTGAATGATTGTGTCCAGAGCATTAAAGCACCAGTGTAACGGAGATGAGAAGAAGAGTTTGTAATTTAAGTTGTCATCACTAGTCTAACATCATCTAGACTTGTAACACATGTAAAAGAGGATGTCAAATCAAATCAGTATAACACTCTGACACTCAATGTCAAAATGAAACACTTTCACCAATGAATTACATGGAACAAGACATTTTAAATGTCGAGGTGCCACTTTGATTTGACTTTAAAAATGAGTTCAGGCAAATGAGATATGCATTGATGTACATACTTATACAGAGATATAGACTTAAAGCAATATAATGCAACAAATTCACACTAAAACATCAGCGTTTTGATGGTACACTGACTGTAATAGGGAGAGTGGTGCCTCTTTCGTTCCGCCAAAGTCTGTTGTTGCTCTATGCAACTTTGGTGAACAGGTATGATATTCTGTGAGATTTTAGTACCTAACTCAATGAGTAGTCATCAACTTAACCTGCCAAATTAAGTTATAGAGTAATGCCAAATTATAGACATAAAAGTCATTCAAAAAAGCATACATCTTTGATCTTCAGCAAGGAAATTTTTAATATCGACAATAATTCTAAACAGAGTTGGTTACATTGGCAACAGATCTGGTTCGGGAAGCCAGGGGTCATGAGGAATAACCGGTCAGTTGTGATTCAGTTCAGTGAGAGGGACTATGCAGTCTAAGATATGTTGAGGCAAAAGATAGGCATTGTTTTCCATATACGAACACAACTTCACAAACTTGTTTGTTTGGACATGGAGTCCAAAATAATTACTACCACCATTAAACTGAGGTTTCCTGCACTCAGCTTTACTGTTTTTGAAGTACATTTAACTGTATATACAGTGACCTCTAGTGGCACTTGTCTGATTTCTGCAAGATCACACTTAATGCATTAAAGTCTGTGAGGACACGGTGATCAGGTTTGAGACACCAGGTACCTCATCTGGGTGTTCACCTCTACACTGAAGCTCAGCCACGGAGAGAACAACAGCACTATCCAGTCTGACCACGGGGAGAGCAGATATAAATACTGGAGTTATTCATTTCTCGACACACAATCCCATGTTGTTCTCAGCCAAAGAGACAACGATCCCCTCGACTACTCTATTTCTGACTTCCTCCAGAAAAGAGCTCTGGAAGCTGCTTCAGGCAAATGTAAACAAAATAAATTACCTCGTAGTTCCTCTTCTCCTCACATAGGATTAGTAATTGCGTCGGTCCTGCTACATATATAAATCTATATGCAGCAGGAACTGTGTAATATATAAATCTATATGTAGCAGGAACAAAACCCCTGCCGACATCAAATGGATAATGTGTGCATTGCCAGCCACTAAGTACAGCACGTCCAGTAATTTGCCAGGAACAAGTGCTAAAAATGTTTAAAAGCCAAAGGATTATATGAAGAAAGACCACCGGCTTCACCACAGGATCAATATAACTGCAGGGTTGTTGTGAAGATGTGTTACTGAGCAAATGTTGACAAGGACAGGGCCTTTAAATGCAGGAGGTTAGGTAAACATATTGTGAAGGATGAGGGGCACACAGGGTCAGAGAGAGACACGGCGCTAGCAACGGCTGGAGCAGATTTAGACCACCATGATGTCAGTCTTGCATGGAGAGACCACAAGTCAAGTGACATCCCTCGTCGCAGACAAAGAATCATTTCAACATGAGAAATGGTCAAACCTGATACCTAAAGCTCAGCTGCATGCACAGCGTCTAAGGCTGTTTATAGCCTAGCAGGGGACAGCAGACGGGAACAGTGCAGACAATGGTTTTCATCTTCACCGGTGATTAATGATGCGGGACAATCGATGACACGGAGACTCAACACTCACCTGGATTTGGAAGCCGTAGTTTCTCTGGACTGGGAACTCTTTGACGTCGCAGCATGTGGAAAGGTCGATCTCCCCATCCAGTTCGGAAGCCTATGGAATAAAAAAAACATCATCATCAACATAAAACATAAATATATTAATTCACATACAATCAAACATCTTCACAGTGGCTTGGTAAAGTCTTACCTCCTCAGCTATCGAGTCCTTGTAGTACCTCAGACTCTGGTCTGTTAATACAAACCAGTGTTTCTTCCACTAAAGGAAAACAAAAAATCGTTAATTGGATTCCATGACATCTCGTTGTGTGTCACGAGACAGTTCTTTTAATCTGTGAATGAAAACTATTTACCATTCCGTCTTCATACAGCTTTGTCATCCATCCTTTTTTAAAGTTCAGCAGATCTGGCTGTTAAAGAGACAAACCAGAGTGATGTGATATTAAGTACAGCAACTAGAATATTTTAAATTAAACTATTAAAAAAAACGGTTATTATCACTATTAATGGGAAATTCAGATACCAGTTGAACCTCTTAATATGTCATTTGTCAGCACATAAACAAAACGAAAAGCAGGACAGAAAAGCAGGATTCGTCAAAAGTTTTTTCCCTCCCTTAGAGATCATTATAAAAGGGGCTATTCTTCACTGATGCAATTATGTGCATTTGTTTACACCCCTGCAGCTTAGGAAGTGCATGTCCTGATACGTTGCTCCAGCTAAAGAGACCGACTGGCGGGAGCTGGACTTTCCCTGTGAAACACAAACTGCTGCACATTGACACCAAGCTCAGGTCTGTTTATAGACTCTAAAGTAAACCATTCGTCCCAAAGTTGCCTCCTGCTCACTCAACAATACCTTTCTTTTGGTGAGCTTCATCAGGTGTGGTGTCACCGTCTGGCAGAGAGTCATTCTGATAGCTAACTGCCCTCACTTCATGTGCTGACAATCTGTTTCTCTCCGTCTCTCCCGCAAACATACACACGACTGACACTGCTTCTGTGCTGGCTATTTATAATCAGCAGTAGCAGTGACGGCAGTGGTGTGTACATGAATGTGATTGCGTGTGTCTCTGTGTGTGTATGTGTGTGTGAGTGGGTGGGGGTTCAGGCAGCTGCAGCTTGGACAGGGAGACTGACAACACACTGACATGGATCACCCCCGCAGTGCCCTCTGAACAGACCTCAGATCAGTAGCAGTTTGTCAGACTGGAAGGAGTCAGACCACAGGAAGATACCAGTGCTACCTTCAGCAACCAGGCAGCATTGATATATGTAAAAATATATTTGTTTGTGTGTGTGTGCGTGCGTGAGTGTGGAGTCACAGTGGTGTTTGGTGGGTCGTTTATCTGAAGTTAAATCATAGTATGTCAGTAATATCACATTCTGTACTACAAGAATGTGCCTCCCAGCTTTTTGAAGCTCTTAAAAACTATCTTTTTTTATATACCAATATTTTTATAATCTGCCACATTCTGATTGGACTCAATGTTCTTATTTCCCATTTAATTTTGAGATAATAATGATACATATGTCTGTTTTGAATTTACCCCCGATTTTTTTTTTTGCTGTGTCTCTGGCACCAGCTGTGATAAGGACATTCATATCTTCTCCACTTGTCCAAAACCTGACGCTTAAGCAGTCTCTACTACAGTGTTTCAGAATTGGCTTGAGATACTATTGAACGCAGTTTACAGCTTTCATACAAGCAGTGAGAGATCACATACCCTTCTCTGCAAATGAAATCCCAATCCTAAACTGGCTAAGCCATTTAATTGGATCTAAACGTGTTTATGAGATCTGTATACTTTAATATTAGTACTCACCGTCATTGAAGACTCTGTCACTCTGCGGTCCAGTGACTTTGCTCTTCTTAAGTTGGAAAAAGTGGGACTGGTCAAACTGGGAGCTGAACGGTCTGTTCCTGCATCCAGTGAAATCTCCTATAAATATAAAATTTGAAATTGTAATTAACCCTAATTATATAACCCATAAAGAGTTTAGAAAGCGTATATAACTCATTATAAAATATACATTCAAATCAGTAAATCCTATACATCTTTTCTGATTTTGTAATTCCAGTGAATGATGATAATAGCATACATGTTTGTTGGCCAGACAGCGTCTCTCGCTGCGACCTTGTCTCTGGATTAGCGCGGTGTTAGAGGAGGGCTCACTGGAGCTGCTGGTTTCCATATGTTCAACATGCTGACCCTCCCGAAACCTCCCGATGATTTGTGGACGCCTAAGAGACACAAAGATTTTCTTTTCAAAGTCGTACTCTATACACAGCTCATGTTACACTCAACATAAAAGTCTGAGAATGAGAAAAATACTGAGCAAACAAAACACATCAATCTTAAATCGTAAAATAAACGTATTCATAAGAAACATAATGCTGCAAAATGGTGGCAGAGTCAGAATATAAAAAAAAAAAAAGAAGCATAATATGCAGAGCAACTCTGAGTCAAAATCAATGTCATAAAACGAGTAGTTTTAGTTTATTGTGTGCAGAGCGTAATGTTGTATTCACATGTAGAAAGTTTGACATCATTCTCGACTCAAAGTCCCTTTTTGCAATCAACAATGTGCAACATGAGGTAGCGGTATATCCCGAAAGAGAACATCCAGAGGAACACCAACAAATCAAAAGTAGTGTTATGCGATGAGATTAAACTTGAGAAGAAAAGGAAGATATCTAGGATGTTGATTAAAACAATCTGCAGTAGCAAGTAGCAGCAATGGAAACACAGTCTGCATTCCCTTGAGGCAATGCACTTGCTATTGTAAATGTTAATGTATTTGTGAAGTCAGACCAAGGTAGAAAAAAAGAAGAAACTGTATGTATAACCAACCAGTACAAACCATTGGTGTGGTGTGTTTCAAGTGTGCACAGTATATGTGGAAACCCAGGTATTTATGTGGAAGAGTGTATGATTGTGTGTGTGCTTCCAGGCAAAGATGAAATGATAGAAAGCAGGAATCAGCGGTGACCAGCAGGGAACAGCATTGGGACAGGGATGGAAGGGTTGGTTGAGCATTAGCTCTGAAAGGTCGGTTCAGGAGCCCCTGGAAAAGATTGAAAGAACAAAACAGACTAGCAAAAGTAATAAGGGCAAAAGGTAGAGATCAATAGAAAAGAAATTATCACATGCATTTAAATCCCCAAATCATTAATGGCAAACCGCTGTGAGGCCAGGGTGGACAGCTATATTAAAAGATTCTCAAGAGATGGCTCATGGACAGCTGCCACAGGGTGACAGCCATGATGCATGCTTTCAGCAATGCATAAGCTTTATTAATGATTATTAATCATGTTTGCTTTTATTATCAGGTTCAGGGACTTTGTCTAGTATTATTTCGCTGTGTGTCGAGGCAAGACACTTATCCATAACCGCTCACCTGCGCTCCTCCCCGAACAGCCGAGCCACCTCCTCTCTACCAGGACTCCTTGTCCGTGCTCTCAGCTCTTGGCGCTTTTTCTCTGAACGGAACGCTTCCCGGTAGCTCAGTCTGCGAGCCCGTGGCACATCCGACAGCGTTGTGTACTCCCTGCCAGAGCCGCCCACTCTGCCTCCTCCGTTACCGACATTACTAGTGCTCCCTCCACCACCACCACCACCGCATCCCTCCCAGGTGGGCGACGTGACGCTGGGATCGGAGTCCAGCGAGCTCTGGGAGGAACTGATGGTGGAGTAGCTGGGGGAGACGAGTGCACCTGGAGAAGGGAGGGGGTCTTGGGAGGGTTGACAGGGGGAAGATTGAGGTTCTGACTCAGAGTTGTACCTGGGACTGGGAGCTCCTAAAGAGGAGGATGAGGCCGAAGAGGACAGGGGCAGGTGCTGAGGCGGCTGTGGGGACTGGGAGTGCTGTGCAGAATAT